>NC_056728.1:1011142224-1011231628 GCF_019279795.1 Protopterus annectens
ACACTCCCCTAGAGTAATGCACAAATCCTGCAATATTGGGGGTGGGGCATAGACACTTGGGAAATTAAGATGATATGACATTACATAATAGAACAAAAAGTTTAACAACAAAGCAATATGTGTGGCAGGGTAACACTAGGCAACAGGGAAGATCTTTATATCCTGCTCTAAAGGTACTTTAAACAGTTAACTTACCATGTTTTGCATCAGAAAAGATTTATGGGATAAGTAAACACTAGACTATAGGGATACTCTTTAAATACTCATCTAAAGGCACTAAAAATTATTTCAACCCTGTTTCCTAAGTGCACACAAGCAACACTAGCAGAGCTTTAATCTTCTGCACTACCACTAGAGACAAAAGATATATTCTACATATTAGCTTAAGCCACTTAGATAACTGACATTAAAACGGGCATAAAAGAACCCTGTACCTCTGGTACAGAGAGAAACACATCACCAACCCAGAGATTTACCCCTTTAAAGTAACTCAGGAGGGCTTGAAGGCTCTGTAGTCAGTAAACTATAAGAGGTATATGAAACCTCTTACCATGGGATTCATTAACCATCATGTAGGTGCCAAGCTACATCTATACGATAGGTGTGTTATCACGATGGGCAGCAACGCTAATCGAATGTTCAAACAACATACATAAGTGAAAAATGACAAGACAGAGCAGATGACATGTCAGGAGTCCAGTTTTGTCATTGCTGACTTCAAATATGTCTGACTTAGTAATATTGGGCATGCTCACGTGAAATTACAGGGAACAGTAACATAACAACAATTTAACAGCAGCAACACAATTGAAAGTCTTGCAAAGGGGACCAACCACAATTTCTGATGGTTTGTCATCATGCCATACAGTAAGAAATGTTTATGGAATCAGTCACCTGTCATTAATCTGTATAGTGTGATGAAAAGAATTGCAGTATTAAAGACTATACTTGGTACCCTACAGAAAGCTAAGAGGTGACCATGTGTCTGGCATACTTCATCCAACCTATTACTTATGGATTTATTGCATATCAGCAAGTCAAATGGCATCAGAAGTACTTGATCTAGGGAGCTAAGCCTGTTTTGCAACAAAAACAGAACAGCTTGGAGTGACAGATGTATTTTGCAGAGGATACTGCTGTTACTGTGCTAAAGACTTCGCATCCACATAAAACAAAGTTCATCCCTATCCATATTGAAACACAACTTAGATCTATGAATGGGAAACAGGAGATTTACCTAGGAATGCTTCCTGTACTACTAATGGCAAATACAGCTCCTAAATGCTTAATCCCATGCATGGGTCTCCTCATATTATCTATGGTATGATCCCATTTATTCGAATTAAAGGTAATATATAATTATTGGCCATGGGATGGGTAAGGCTAATTTATAACCAAATGGGATAAGTTATTTCGGGCACAAAAAGGGAACTTGGCTAGGCGTGAAATGGCCCATAAGGGCAGCTAGCCTACTAATTAGCATATCGGTCATGTAAGTAAGAAACCCCTTGAAGTGCTTCTAGTACCTTCCTACCATATATGGTGTATTAATGACCTACCTGGTAGGCAAATGAATGAAAAAGGTGGTTCTTTGACTGTATAATAAATATTGTGTATGTGTAAGTCACTGTTGTCTGACAGACAGATGTAAACTGATTCAAACCTCAGGCATTCTCCTGACCTCTGTACTCACTGCATGTGCCAGATCAGATAGGAATGGAAGCTATCAGAAATAACTGAATTGAATGTGTGTGTGTTAACACAAGAGGTATGAATATAATATAAACACTTGGATTTATTCACAGTACTGGAAATATGCTACACATGTTACTGTCCACACAACAGTGAACATTATAATATTACTGCTTCTTTGACAAGGAAGCTGTTACCATCATCCATGACACACTCTGTCCCAGAAAAGAACTACAGTATATCTGTGTAGGTGTGTTATATAAGCCAGTACTCAATGTACATGCCACAGTAGCAGTCACAACATGACATGCCTCAAACAGGCATTTCACTGCCATGCAAACACAACCTAGATGATATATCATTGTCCAACATAAAAATGTATATGTATAACTAAATACAATGGTGCTTACGTAAAGGCAGTATATTCATATAATATTGCCCCTGTTGGGAATTGAACAGCAAGCCATGAGACTTTACTGACTAATGACATCTGGATGAACCACAAGCACCAGCGTGAAAGTCTTAAAATATGCATGAAAGTCTACCTATGCTTACTTATTACATAAGATTTATGTGTGGTAAACAATCTCTGAGATAAATGGGATGATGGAAGCCTCTCACACTATAAATGGACACATTATAGCTGTTGGTGGATGCCATTCATACATTACAGTATAAGACACAACAATGCTAACAGGCAGCAGATGTGGATGTTGAACACATGAGCATTTGACAGCAGGCACAGTACCTGATATTTTATAGGAAGAATGCACCATGGTAGAAATTTCAGTACAATTGTGAGATATGTCATTATAGGTTCATAGGTTGGTTCTAGGCTAACGGCCCTAGGGCCTATATAAGCCTAGCCATAACAGTTCTCTGGCTATTTCTTCCCACACTATTTACTTCCCTGGACTCTTGTCTAGCAAGGCGACTGACGTGATTATGTAAAGAAATAATTACATATATTGCAAAGGCATTAAATCATATTATTGCTGCAAGAGATATCTGTGCCTATAATTGCTGTTGTATGTCAACAACAGACAGCATGTTGCCTCATTCCCGTGTAACACTTCTGACATATGCTGTGTAAGTAAAACAAAATCAAATGTCATCACTACTCTGGATAAAACATAGCTATGTGAAAAGTTGTCCTAGTTTTAAGTAAGAGGGCTCAACATCTATATGTGTACAAAGTAAATGTGCTTGACAACAGTATTAGTGAACTGTACAGTCACAATAACACTGATTAAATGTAGTCTGACCAGTAATGGATGGATTTCAAACAAGTACCTCAGATCACAATCTATACATCATTGCCTGTATTGCAAGTGTGACTCAACCATATTGAGGTATAACTGAGTCATTGCATAGTTAAATGAATGACATCACCAATGTTTATTAGTTCTATGCTAATGCTAGAATGTGTTTGAACTGCCCAATAACACTGTACAGCTACACATCATATATGTCTTTACATAACAGTATACACAGCATAATGGTGAAAGACACACCTAGAGCTGAACTCAAACATCCTACATATGTAGTTATACAGTCTACAAAGCACACTATCACAATCATGCAACACAGGAGAATTTGCACACCAAATGTGATATGCTGCAGGTATGTTAGCAGTATTAAATCATTGTGTGTCCAAAAAGTTATTTTTTCTTGGGATGACAGGATTTACTAATGTCATAGAGTGCCACTGTAATTCAATATCATAATTAGAAGTATACATGAAGGTGGTTGTGAGGTGGCCAACGGTATATGACAGTAATACCTTTCACACTGTTGAAGTACTGATGCAATTAAACCACCTTCCTAACCACTTGCAGCATCTATACAGCACATTTTCAGAAGACAGTGCCAAAGAAGAATAATAAGTAGAATTGAGACTTACAGCATCTATGAAGTGATGACATCAGTAGTGTATTGCCAAGGAGATTTATCTGGTAACATTAGTTTTACAGTCAATTAGGGCTTGTAAAAGTTGTCACTGCAAATGTGTATAAAACAATGATGTGACTTCATCGGAAGTCACATTTGTAGAAGTTAAGCATTGCTGTATTCAGACATCCAACCTATCCAGTTATACATTATAGAGAATAGCGTAAGATATGCAAGCACCACAGGAGACATCAGACATTTAAATAGCTTTGGTTCACTTGCAAAACAATGACTTCATCAGTGTGTTGAACCAGGCAGGGGTGTAGGCAGAAAATATAATACTGTAATCGTGCTGTTATTGATGCCACACAAAATAATTGCCATTTGAAGAATGGAAACATTCGCCCCTCACCCCACTTAGCAAATGTCTGTATTACTTTCCCTATAAAAAAAAAACAAACAAACATTAAATGGATATTTTTTAACCCATAACACTGTTATTTGAGGTTGTAATTTACAAATTTGTGGACAGAGTGTTGCCTAAAACACAATGGTTTCTTTAAGTAATGAATATAAAATTGTAGTCATTACAGTACAAACAGTATACATAGTTATAACCCTTGTGTTGCAAAGCAGTTGTGGAAGTGAAGGGTGGGCCTAGGGGATGGTGGAGTCACCTATCATTTTAAAACATTTATCCAGACTCGAGGTTGATGGAGCACATGCTCACCTAACTGTAAACAGCCTTACACATATAAGTCTTGCATCAAGTCTACTACCCATCTAGCTGCACAATCTAGAGGGCAATGTACTAGTTTTAAATGCAACAGGAGAGGTCTGTCTCTTAAGGGAAGGGAGTACGCATTTGTCAGGATGACCTCATCAGTGTGTTTCAAACAGGATGTTTCGGTAAAAATTGGGATAAGGGAGTTGTGAAAACAGTTAAATATAATAATCTCAGGAGAAGTGTATACAGCACCAAGTGTTACACAGTGTCACACACACACACACACACACACACACACACACACACACACACACACACACACACACACACACACACACACACACACACACACACACACATGAAAAAGTATTGCATGTTGGACACTGAACCTCCTACCTATCTATGTTACACAATCTAGAGAACACTGTACTAATCACAAGTGTTACAGGAGACATCAGACTCTTAAGAGGAGAGAGTACACATTTGTTAGGATGACCTCATCAGTGTTTGTCATACAAGATGTTTCTGTAAAAATTGGATTAAGGGAGTTGTGAAAATAGTTAACAGCACCAAGTGTTTACATACACACACACACACACACACACACACACACACACACACACACACACACACACACACACACACACACACACACACACACACACACACACACACACACACACACACATCTTACATGTTGGGCGTTGAACCTCCTACCTATTTAGATACACCATCTAGAGAGCACTCTTTTAGTCACAAGCACAGCTGGAGAAGACAGACTATACCTATGTGAAAGTGGACATTGGAATGTTTATAAAAAGCAATGTTCAGAAGAGATGGCAGTGTGCATCACAGATTGTGCAACAAATGCATATGTGTGCACAGGACAATACAACATCACTATGATTGTCACATGTAATGACACAGTTTTATTATGAAATGTAGATACTCTCCTTACTACACATTGTGTTACTGTGAGGGACATTGGCATGTTCCACATAATGAAATGGCATACATAAGTAACTGTTGCACACCACTGGATTAGCAATCAGGAATTCCTGTGACTTCACATTGCAATGATTACACACTTGTCTCATACTTGCACTATGTGTATTGGCAAGACAAACATGCAAGTCATACATAGGACAGTGCACTGCAGAATTACAGTGATGGATTCTCTGAGAATAGGTTAACTAAGCTGGAAACACAGTGTAAGTGTAAACTCTGTATAGCAGACATATAATTTAAGCAAATGAATTAAGTGAGTCAACATCATTCAGAAATCAAGACCACCTATTGACAAAAGTAATACAGACATACAAATGATGTGCAACAGAAAATAATAATTCTTTGATTTTCCTTTTTTATTATAAACTTTGAGCACAGTGCTGCTAAACTGATTTGTGCTTCTTATGGCAAAGTGTTAGTGCACGTGTAATCATATTTAGAATTTTTGAACTTACAGTGGTAATTAGCAGTGCTCTGTGTTACTCTGTGACAACTTCCATGCAAACATCTGTACACGACAGGCTTTACAATAGATACCAGGCACATTACTGTAGCAGTAGGAGAATGACTTGTTAAGTAACAGTTTAACCAACATTTATAGACACGGAAGTCAGACAAAATAGCATGAAACATTTTTTCATCCATATATATTTTCAAACATTTACAACATGTCAGGAAAAGCATTTATACCTAATATTATCTTAGTACACCATGTAGAAAATCATAATTGTGAAAAACACTATTTGACAGCAGATATCACCTGTGACACTGCAGCCCAGCTATTCGGAATTTTGTAAATAATTCTATGTCATTTGTGACTATTGATATGATTTATACAAAACTGTATGTTATGTACTTAACTTCAAGAATGTAACCACAGCATACCCTGCTGGAACATAGAAGATTAGCTTATAAAACTTCAAGAAAATAAGTTAAAATTAAGTGTTTTACGATGTGCCATAAAAGTTAGTTTCAATGCAGCAAGAAGACAGGATGTCTAGAGATAGAAGTTTTTCTATTGTCCTGGAGAGAAGTGATTCTAGGTTTAAAACATAAAAGTGTTTAATTGTTTTATAGTAACCAAAACCGAACACAAACTGATTGTTGGAACAACGAGAAGGAAGCAACGCCAATGAAGAGAAGTGCAGCTAAACCAAGGAACCTTCACAGTTGCAATGTTCCGTAGAAATATGTAGAGGCAAAAACACCACCAAAACAACTTGATAATCCTTTATTGACCTTCTTTGTCGTTCATCTCTACTTTCATCAGATCAGAAATCAAATTCATTGTCATTTTTTTTTTATATTTATTTTTATTTGCGCATTTTTTAATTGATCAATTAGTCCCCTCCTTTTTTTATTTAAATATATATTGATATATATTCAGTAAATATAATCACATGTACTTATAATATATATATATAATATATATTCTGTACTATCATAAATAAAAATATTAAAAAAAAAAACATAAATACATAATATAATAAATACATAAGAAAACTCATGTATGCTATATGTATGTATATATTGTAATATATATATATGTGTATATATATAAATACATATACACACACCACCACACCACACCAACCACACATACAATATTAATTAACCAATAATAAAATTAATTAATTAATAATAATATTACATTAATAATATAATAATATATATATAATATACAACATACATGAAGTTTGTCACATAAACATTTCGATATCCTCTGTTTTGTAAACAACTTAATATGTGTTTGTAATTCATGAGAAAATCATCTTCATCACTGACCATCCGCCTTTCTGTAAATCTTCGCTTTCAAACTTTTTGTTTTTCATTGTATAAGATGAAAGGACTCCAAAGTATTTTCATCGTGATTCCAAATAATAAAAATATCATAATTATTTTATGACTTATGGTTCTGGGCAAACATCTGAGAGATATGTATTTTTAACACAGAGCTGTTACTTTCTGTTAGCCTGGGAACTGAAGGCAGGTGACAAAGAGTGATGTCATCCAGGCTTACCCAGCAGAAATATTTAATATTGATTTAAGAACTCTCTCAGAAAAAGACTGTGCACTTTGTATTTTGTCTTGGGTCTAGCAAGAACATCCACTCATCTGCATTTGCCTTGCTCTGTAAGACTTATGGCATAGTATCTTTGTTAGATATATATAGAAATATAGTAAAGATTAGTTTAGATGTTTTCTGTATTTATTTGAGACTGTCCTGCAATGCTGTTTTTAAATATTTCCTGTGATTCTGAACTCTATGGTCACTCTGTTGATTGAGTATTATCGTGTTCTTGTATTATTTATTATTAAATATATTTAAATCTATCTTTGTGGCTATTTGTGAGATATATTTAAGCTCTTAGATGACATGCATATGTATTTGGTGACACTGTACAGGCCACTCCTAAATAGCCTTGCAAGTCTTGGTCACACCATTTGGATAATAGTAACATTGCAAGGTAGTATTGGTCACCCTTTGTAAGGGCCTTTTAGTAGCTGTTAAGGAAGGGTTGGTGGCAGTGATAACTATCTTATAGCTGGGGCAAAAGATGGCATAGCTAGTAAACCTGTGCCAGGCTTCCCCAGGAGTGTCTGTGTGTTTGTATATAAATCAAATCTCAAAGTGTGTGTGTCAGCTACTTGCGCAGGGACACGGAGCATTGGTTGGACAGAGAGGGTGCTGGGGAAGACCTCCGGCTTGACCCCTCAGCTGAGATCTTAATCCCATAGCTGTGCCAGTGTGGAGTTTTATTGGAGATCTGAAGAAAGAGGGAGAAACTATCCCCAGACTGACTGTGATCTCTGTGTGCTCTTAAGGGAAATTGTACTTTACTTTGTGTGTACTTTTCATCCTCCCATTGTGTACATTCCTCACTGTTGCCAGTGGTGAGGATTGAGGCTCCTTGATTATGGGGCCAGTGCAGGGGTGTCACATCACCAAATGTGAATGTATGCATGTATTGATCTTCTTTACCCTGTTGGCAACTGTAATTCATACATCCCTGTCCTCATCTTGTTCAAAGTTACACTAAACTGACTTAACATAGCTTAGCACAGCAGTGGGAAGTGAGACAGAGTAATGCAGATGAAGGCAATCATATGCTAGGATATTTCCATAAGCGGTGTGCTTCCATTTATACTTAGTTGCATTTGCTGCTGGGTGCCAGGCATTGAGCAAATGTTGAGGAGGAGGAAGTTTAATGATAAACAGCGGAGAAGATACATTGGTAGGGTGACATGGAGACAGGGACAAAATATATTATGACAGAGAAGGATAATGGTGGCTCATAACAATATGTAGCCAACAGGTGCATATAACAGTGTACCAAAAACAGTCAGTAGCACTTAGCTATTGGATGGATTAGAGCCCTTGAAGTTATTCAAAGATCTTTCTAAACATGTGAGGATTAGCTTATCACACCACAAAAGAATTACTCCCTTCCACCAATAAAATAACACTAATGAAGCACACTGATAACATAATAAAACAGAAGGAGTGAACAGAGACAGAGACTGATGCAGAGAGGAATAGCAACAATATGTTTTGTGGGACATGTAGAAACGTAAGTAGGGTACTTTAGTCTTACTTATTAAATCATCATTAACATGTCATGCTCTGCACAATAAATTGCTTGCTACAGGTAAAAATAAGGGGTAAAAAAGTGCAAAAAACATGTTGGGGCTGCCGTGTTTTTGAAAATGATGTCCTGCTGCATTATTCCAATGTTATGTTAAGGAAATGTGTTATATGGGGATAAACATAGATGTTTGCAGTTAAATATATTATAGGAATATAAAATGTCATGAAGAAATAAACTGATATACAGTTGTAAGAGAACCCATGACATTATGCAAAAATATCAGGATACAAATAGAGTAATTATCTAAACATGCCACTTAGGAACTCCTACTTTAATACATCCAGCAGCCTAGTAACTGTTACATTAAGTGTTCCACAGCACTGTCTTTAGTTTTCTGTACTCTGTATTCCCATAGCACAGTGGATCTAAATACATTTGCACAAAAGTAACCAGACCATTGCAGATTGAACTGAAATCTCCAGCTTTTGCAATAAGAAGTTAAATAGAATTCACTGTCACTCAGCATCGCTGTGCCTTGCCAAACTCTGTCCAGATGCTGAGGACATAAACTGAAGCCTTTTCCATGGACCATTCCTGTCCTTGTGTGTTGTTTGTGAATATATGTTTGATCAGATTAAATGTGTGAAAAGAGGTGGATAGGATAGTTGTGAAAATGGGGTTGGCAAGCAGAGGGTATGATGCAGTGACACAGGAGAAAGAGTACAGGAATTTGTAATAGAGTCATGGGAAAGCACCATAGCTATCCACTTCTTCATAACATAAATGTACAACTGTACACACAATTTCATTACATTGTAGAGTCAACACACAAGTGACAGGTGGCAACCACAAAATACTATTGTATGGCTAACTGGACCAAATCAATTTTGAAAAGATGACAAAGGCGAAGTGGGGCTATGGGTTGGGGTGTAATTTTTTGTTTCTGTTTTTAGTAGAGAGAGGAAGGTTAGGTTAGGAATCATACACAGACATACAGAATATACAAGGCAGACATGCATGGTGATGGAGACATGAGGTAGGGGTAACATGATAGTGGACATGAGAGGTGCAACCCATCCAGCTTGAGAATAGTGAGAATCTAGTCCTCACTCTCAGAACTGTCAACATTGTCTCCTGCAGCAGCTCCCTGGATCAGTGCTGGATTGTGGCATCATGTTTGGAATGTGACACAGGACCTTTTCATTCAACCCTGCCAATACATACATCAAGGCTATTCTCTATTAAATCCTGCACCAGCCCTGTCAGCTTCTTCTAGGTGACAAAATTGACACCTCCATTACTACTTATCTTGGAAGGTACCACTGCATCAGCAGCCTGGTCAGAGCTACTTGACACACTCAGAGCAGGTAGGGCAAGAGTTGTGGAGGCAATGCTGACAGGTTGTGACCCTCAAGTGCTGGGTGTTTGTGCTGCCATCAATTGAGGAATGGGGGACAGAGCCACATTGGTTGGTGTATCTTTCTGTGCTCATGATCCTTAAATTTCAGCAGAAAGATTGTTAATAAATTATAATCATTCCCATAAAAAAGACAGAGAGAAAGGGTTGCGGGAGAAAAGAAAAAGATAAATGAAGTACATGACATGTCACAGTACTGTGTATTTTAAATAAACTTGGTTTGGCAATACCTAAACAATTCAATAATTTACTTTTGCACACCACTGCAACATCCATATCCATATACAATGAAAAGGTGCTTATGTGTCATTATAAAAAAAGTCTTATTGATATGATATGAGAAACAACAGACTATATTTCCCTATGACACTTTGGAATTATGCATTGTACATTAAAAATTACACTTGCCCTAAAGTAATTCTTCCTGAGATACTGCTGTTAATATCTTATAAATACTCATCCATTAATAAAAAGTAATAGTTGCTCCTGGGTGCTGATCTTACACACATTCTAATTGCCTAATGCAAGCAGCAAGAGTTCATGAGGAAGGATGCATGCTTGAGATGAAGGATGAGATATGCCTGCTCAAGATGCAAGTGCATGAGGGAATGAAAATCATATTATGGCTTGAATTTGTACATGAATCATACTTACCCTGTGCCTGAGTCGAGTTAATCTCTCCGGGTGCACCTCACCATTTGCCGCTATCTCCTCTGCAGCTATACAGCACAAAAAGAAAAGAAATATATACGGAAGCATAATGAGTTGGCTGTCTAGATAATTAATGCCATATCATAGACAGGTCATAGGTCAGTATACCTACACAAATTAAGTGTGTTTCCAGTCCTAAATGCAGCCTTCCATTGATTTAGGAGGTCCCAATTGCACTCTTTAAGGTCACTATAGTGGTGCTGGCATTTTTTCCCCATTGCATGGAATCCTAGTTTCAATTGAGACAGCCTTAGTTTACCTATTTCAAGTCTCAGCCTTATACTGAGATGTGGTATAACCCCCCCTGCAGCAGCTTACGGCTGTAAAGCTCCATGAAGAGTGCCAAAAATATCCTGGACTCCTCAACTCCCCTCCCCTCCTTTGTGCTCTAAATTTAACACCATTTTCTCTTCCTCCCCAGCCATGTTTGCAAAAGTCAAGCTAACGAAATATATCTGAATTGGTGCCTGTTTCAGACCATGCATGTTACTGGTATTGTGCAAAGATGCACAATCTTGCCAACTGCATTTGCACAAGTGAAAGCAGATGAACTCCTTGGCAGACACATTGTCAATGCTTACTGTATATCACAGAGCAGTAAAGTTGTGAAACATGGCCCTGAGCTTTGCATTGTGTGATACTCCACCCATTATCACAGGTTTGAGTGTTCAACAATGGACTGCTTATTTATTTATTTATTTATTTATTGGCATTTGTTGACTGGGAAAGTCCACTGGGCACAGGACCCATTTTCAATGGAGGCCCAGGGAGAAAAGCTCCACAGTTAACAAACAACAAAAACTTATACAGTTTGATTACAGATCTGGGGAGAAAGGCTCAGTAGTTTAAAACAAAACAAAACAAGTGAGTACAACAGAAAGTACATAATTGCAAACAGTTGTTATATACATTAATCAACAAGTCTGAAACTACAGTTAAAAACTACATCACAGAAATTAGGTATATTGTGATGTACAGATAGTAAAGTCTTCTAGTCACTTGAGTAGAATAAAGTGAGAGGTGTTACAAGGTAGGCTTCTTGTATATTGGGTTATGTAATTAAGGGGGTTTACACTGTATATCACATGTATAGCTTGGATTTTGTAACAAGTAGGTTTTTAGTGCAGCTTTAAAGGGCTTTAGGGAGTTTAGTTGGGTAATGATAGAGGGGAGGGTATTCCATAGTTTGGATATGTTGTAGGAGTATAAGCATTGTCCTGCTCTCCTGTTGGGTTTGGCCACACTCAATAGGGTTTTCTCAGAAGAGCGGATGGATCAAGTAGGGGTATGTGTGTGTAAAATGGACTGGAGAGTGGGGCAGCTGTCGGGTTGGAAAATTAATTTATGGGCCATAGAGAGTTGAGTAAATCGGAGGTAGTGGTGGAATTCTAGCCAGTACAGGTTTGAGAGAGTGGTATAGTGGTGTGAGTGGTTAGACAAGGTTGATGCAAATTTTGCAGTTTTATAGTAGCATTGTTGTAGCTTACTACTAAGTGATGTATGGAGGTTGGTGAAAATGGGGCTGCCATACATAAGGGATGGAATAAGCAAAGTGTTGCTCGTTTATTCCTAGTTTGATTATCAAGGTATAGTTTGTGTGAGTTTAATTTCCTTAGTTTGAAAAAGGTCTTCTTTACTGTGTTCAATATATATTGTTCCAAAAACAGTTTGTTGTCGATAGTAATTCCTAGCAGTTTTGCGAACTGTACCTGTTCAATTACTGTTTTGTTATGGGAGAGAATTTTGAATTCTGTAGTTGGAGGTTTTGATGAGAATAATAACAGTTTAGTTTTTTTGGGTCGGTGTTAAGCAGGTTAAGGTTGTTTAGGTAGGAGGCAAACTAAGTTATTACGGTTTGGGAGCAGCCATGTTTCTGTAGGTGTTGCAAAAGCTTAGGGTGAGATACAGTGTCGAAAGCATTTAAAAGGTCTAGCAGGAGTACAGAAGTGGATAAGCCAGTGTCAAGAGCTTTGTTCACTATGTCAGTAAAGGAGAATAGGGCTGAGGTAGTACTATAGCCTGGGTGGAAGCCATGCTGAGTAGGAGATAAGAGGTTATTTTTGATGAGGTGATTGAGTAGTTGGGTTTGAATAAATTTTTCTAGGATTTTTGATAGTGGGGAGAGGATGTAGATGGGCCGGTAGTTTGAGACATCGTGGGCATTACCTTCTTTGTGAAGTGGGGTAATAATGAATTTTTTCCATAGAAGAGGGACATACAATTCAGTAACGGAGTGATTGATAAGAATAATGACCAGATAGGCAGTCACCTTGGCTGCTAGTTGTAAGTATTCTGATGGTAGGTTATTGGCCGAGAGTGAGCAGGGTTTTAATTTAGTTAAAAATCTATGAATAAGGGATGTAAGCACAGGTTGGAATGAGAAAGGTGGATTAAGTGGAGAATTATTTATGGTGAGTCCTTGATTAGTATATTGCTACGGGCCAACTAGGCAAGGTGGATTACATCAAGACCATATGGCATATTAGGATCTATTGTACTGTTTTCGCAGAAGTTTGCATCTTTGGACTTTTGAACTGTTGGACTTTGGTTATGGACTAATATAAGGTGTGTTTAAGGTACATAATTTAAATTGACCCTATATTTCTTTCTCGGCTGGATGGTACTAATTTTATGTGTTAGAACATGTTGGCAGAAGTGCTGCATGTAGTCATTCTTCTGTTTTGTACCATGTAAAGCTTTTACAACAAAAACAAATTGGTACCCAAGTGGATTATTAGTTGGATATTTTTCATCATGTTGGGCAGAATTGTTGCATGAAAAAGTCTTTATATATTGTTATATGACAAGTGTGTATAGAGCATTGTATTATGAATGATACAGTGTACCAGGTGGACATTTTTTCATTTCACGAATTTGGTATTATTTAGATTCTTTGGACCACTGTGAATTGATTCATTTGCCATTAATAACATCATATTTTAAGGCTGGCTTTACTGTAATTTTGGTATTTGTTTGTACATGTTGAGCAGAAGTGCTGTATGAACAATAGACATTTACTATTCTGGCATTGCAGCCAATTACAGAGGATTAGATTTATGTATTGTATACAACACTTCATATTTAGATTGTAAAGGAGCATTATTTATACTATTTTGTCAATTTTGATGTGTAATTGGTTATATTCATCATCTGTTTATTTATGATTCTTTAGTTATATGATTTGTGGACCTATAAGTGTGATTAGTTGGTGGTTTATAAGTGCGGTATTATACACAGTCTAGGTTTTAACAAACATTTTGCCTACAGTATTTGATATTTATGGTGGATTTTGTTTTGGTCATCATTAGTTTTTTTTTTCCTTTTTTGGGGTGAGATATATTTTTGGTATCCACTACTTGTTAGTTGTAGGTTATTTATAATTTTCAGCAGAGTAATGAACACACTTTTCATCATGGATTTGATGACCATCTTACAAGGCTTGTTTGCTGACAAGGATGATCTCCAGGTTTTTGGACTAGGTATTAACAGTGAGTCTGGTAGGCCCAATGATTACAATTCTCAGGTTCAATGTACAAATATATTTTCTAAATTAACAAAATCTATGAAAAATCTCAGATCTAATGTTTGCCACTTAAAATTTTTTAAGGCATACAAACTTTAAGGTATTACACCTAGGGAGTTACGTATTTGTTTACAACCACTAGCTGGTCAGGCTGATGAAACACTGACAACTGAATGTGCTGAGGCACAACCGAGTTTTTCCACATGATTTGTTGAAATTTTACTTTCTTTTTATGAGTGTAGAATAGTTCGCTCTATATCAGAGGTTACTGAGGTTTGTGAGGTAGCCAAGGAAATTCAAAGTCAGCCCATGTACAAATCAGCCTTTCAGAAGTTAATTAAAGATTTACTTGATCTTGAAACACAACGTAGGGAGAGAAAATTTGTTAATATAACAGGGATTTGAGAGATTACAATTTGGGGAGGCCGTTTGACCAACAAAAAAATGTCAAGTTTTCCAAACAGGACACCAATATAAGTGGCATCAAAAGAAAATGACAGAAATCTATTTTAAAGAAACGTTAATAGTTCTGTCAGTGATACCTCTGGGAATGATTTGTCCTCATACACCAATATTGAAGTTGACTATAAACCGGAGCCACTGTCTTACAAAAGACAAAATGTTACTCCTTTAGCAGGGAAGGGGCTGTACAATGTATCCAACCTTTTAGGGTTAGAAGAAGGGGGGGCAGAAAGCATCGATCAGGCAGGTTAATTGGAAACACTTTTTTGTACTCTTTGAAGGTGATTGTGGCCGAGGTGCTAAGTCAGTGTAATAAATTTTAATTGTGGATCTGATTCCTGCTGTCATTTTTTTGACATTTCCATTTGGTCTGCTCCTGGTTGTATAATTGGAAACACTACTTCACCTTCTGGTCCCCCGTTAGAAGGCTGTGACAATATACATAATATTTCATCTGTTACTTTGTCAAATGTAGAATTACGGTTGCTTAATAAAGGTCTTAATTTTGTTCCGGGTTTTGTGGTATCTAAACAAGACTTTGCTAATGATGTGTTCTCTTTTTGCAGAACTTTGAATCTGAAATTATGTTTTGATAATGCTGCACAAACATTTGGGTCACTGCACAATTTTAGGTTTCATAAATCCACATTGATTCCACCTGCAAATAAATATGTAGATATTTTTCAAAAATGTGTTCTTAAAGATTTACATTTTGGTTCAGGTTTATATATGGAACAACTTTCCAATAATTTAAAAGCCTTAGAAATACAAGCTTCAGATAATCTTCGAAATAACAAAAATGTAGTCATTATTTTTGCTGATAAGGGAGGAGCTGTTGTGGTCATATATTTATCTATATATTTGGCAGAAGCAGACAGACAGTTGTCGGATGATAGGTTTTATACCAATATGGCTATTGATTCCACACATAAATTCAAAAAAGAGATTGATAGATTTTTACACCTAGCCTTAAGTGAAGGCATAATCAGTAAGCAAACTCTACACAATTTGAATGCTTCAGACTCCTAGCCACAACGTTTATACTTACTCTCCAAAATACACAAAGATCTCCATTCATCGCCTGGCAGACCTATTGTATCAGGGAGTTCCTTGAGTGAACCATTATCTGCTTTCTTGACTACCTATCTTAAGACTTTATTAAGAGATGCTAGGGCTCGAATTCTAGATACTACCCAATTTCTTAATATCATTTTGGATTCCCAGCTTGAACCAGGATGGATTATGTGTACTTTAGATGTTATGTTATTGTACACTAGTATACTGTATTGGGCTGGTTTAGCTGCACTGGAATACTGGCTTGAATGCATACCTTTGGATGAGTGCGGGTTTTAACACGTTTCTTATTTGTGTCACAGAACATGTCCTGACTAAAAATGTATTTTACTTTAATGACAGCTGTTATTTACAGTTAAAAGGCACAGCTATGGGTGCATCTTTTGGGCCCTTTATGCTGGAGAATCACAGAAGAACGAAAAACACTGAAAAACAATAAAACAGAGCAGGCCACATAGCTTAGAACTCCACTTTAATAAAAGTTTAGCCCTTTCATCAGAACTGTTTCCAACATCTTCAGAACACAAACATACAGCAGTAACTAATGCCTTTCGGCATTTCCCAGTTAGGGGTCACCACAGCAGAACTCTGGTCTGCTAATGATTGACAGTGGAGTTTTATGGTGCCAAGGTGCCAGCCCCACACCCAGCCTTCAAAGAAGGCACACCCATTCATGCACGCACCTACCTGCATGTCTTTAAATGTCACTCGACTGCAGGGAGGACATGCAGACTCCACACAGAAGGTGCTCCAGTTAAGAATTGAACCGGAGAACCTCTTGGTGTGAGGTGACAACACTAACCACTGCAGCACTGCGGCCTATCAACATACAACAGTGAAATGTTTAAACAGATACATCACAGTCACATGATACTACAGACACTCCCATCTATACTAAATTTAAAAATGCAGTCTTCCAAAAAGGCATATTTTTACATAGCTCAAAACCTTGCTTATTACAAAAACACTTGAATAAAATATGTGTATAAAAACACATGCATACTAAATAAACAGAAACAGCAGCAGTGTGATAGCTAAAAAAAGCACTTAAACACAAATTTAAGAAAAAAAAAAACATGCTCAGCCTTCAGTTTCAAAACACTGCTGACTGAGTCAGATTCATTTAGCCCAGGGGTTCCAATGCATTACACCTGAGTTGCCAAATCAACTCCTTGTATTCCAGAAGCAGTTCATGAGACCCACCCCTTTGATCGAAGCCCACCTTTTCTATATAAATGTATTTAAAAGAATGTGTGGGACTACTTCTCACATGTTTTGCAAGAGCATTTCTTTTGTAATTCTGGTTTATGTCATATTGGTGCTGATAGATCCTACTTTTAAATTTATTCTTGGTCTTACCAATGTAAAATGACACATATTGTTGACACTCAGCAAGATACATAACATTATTGCTCTGGCAGTTCAACGTCTGACAAAATATGACAACTCCCCATCTGGGAATAGAAATTTCTTCACCTTCCTTTACATACCTACATTGATTACAATGTCTGCATTTAGACATCCGGCCAGGGTGACTTTTTCTCTTTTGTCTTTCAAGTATGTTTTTGAAGCGTAGATCTTTCTTATACACCACTAAAAGGTCCTTCCCCATTTTCTCTACATACTCACTGTCAACCCTAAAGATGTCCCAGTAATGTTGTATTATGTCCCTAATGCTGTCAAAATGTATGTTATATGGCAATATTACTGCTCTTTGAAAATTAACTGTGTCTCTCTTACCATTCAAGGTAACTAAGCCATCATTTGTCCCAAGTAGTGGCTTAAACATGCCTTCCTGTCTTTTCCTGATGACCTCCCAAAAAATATTCTCCAGGAATATAACTGGATACCCTCTGTTGATCAACATATTCTTCAAAATTGAACATTGTTCACTAAAGGTCATTACTCACCATATGGGTGAGTCTCACCATCTGGCCTTTGACCAGAGACTTTTTTTGATAGATAGGATGGTGGCTTTTAAAATGAAGTAGTGAATTAGAGCACGTAGGTTTTCTGTATATTTTAGAGTCAAACCTACCTTCATCTCTATTCTTTGAGATGGTCACAGCCAGATAATGAACATCTTCTTCACCTAATTCCATGGTACACTTAAAAAAACAATGTACTGCTGTTCAAATGTACAAAAAATTCATTAAGTTTATCCCTGCAACCTTTCCAAATAAATATCGCCTGTAAAGTGTCCAACAATTACTAAACTCAAGAGTTAAGGACATACTGACTTTCTCATTGGGCAAGGACAATGTTGGCAAATGTGGGCGCACAAACTGCACCCACTGCCACACCTTTAAGTTGTAAAAACAACTGGTTTTCAAATATTATAAAGTTGTTTCCTAAAACCAGATCCATTAAGGTGGTAATAGTCAATGCTTTGCCATGATCTACACTGGGGTGGTTACATAAAAACTCATAGAACATATCCAAACCCTCCGAGTGTGGGATGACAGAATAAAGATCACATACATCAATAGTTACAAATAACAGTTCTTCAGAGTATAGGTCATTTGAAACTTTTGATAAAAAAATCCCAAGAATCCCTGAAAATATATTTATGTTCACTCAAGAGATTCTTAATGTTCACATCTATGTGTTTAGCTATAGGCATTTTTTTTAGGCCTTTGCATCCACAATAGGCCTCAATGGGGGGGGGGGGGTCTTCTAAACTCTTATGAGTCTTGGGTATGCCAAAAATGGTGGCGGTCCTAGGGTAGGGTACATTCAGAAATCCGAGGTCACTCATACTGATCTGGCTTTTCAACATCAAATCTTCTAGTGCAAGGTCAATCCTATGATATGAAATATTAATTTCATTGACCAAAACTTCTTCGTAAGTATCTATATGCAGTATAGATAACATTCTGTCAATATATTAATTCACATCCATAACCACTAGGCCCCCACCTTTGTCAGGTTTCATTACCCTGACCTGATGCATGCCACTGATGTCCTTTAATAGAGTTCTTTCTTCCTGTGTTAAATTATGGAGAAAATAGACCCCGTTTTTCTTCCCTACCTTTTTCCTGATATCATTTTCACACATTCTCTCTATGGAGAAAATAGACCCCATTTTTCTTCCCTACCTTTTTCCTGATATAATTTTCACACATTCTCTCGAATATGTTAATGAAAGGGTGCCGGGGTGGGTTGAAGGTACTGGGTCCCTTACATACTGTATTCACATTTAAATTAAGATGTTCCTGTGGACCTTGATGGAAATACATACCCAAATTCAACTTTCTCACAAATAATTTAAGTTATACTAAAGATTCATCAATGCTAGCTTATACAGAGTGGACAAACATTAGCCCTTTATCAAATAAGTCTGCCCATTCTGATGTTACTTGGGCAGAACTATAATTGAATATTTTAACGTCCCCTATTTTATTCTTGACAAGCTTGCATCTAGACATGTTATTCACCACCTGTACCTGGCTCTCCCCGTCCCCCTGCCATTCCTCGGGGATACTTCCCTCGTGTATTGACATAGTTGTTGTTCCTATTCTGCCCTCATGGTGGGTGTGGGTATGCCTTCCCAGACTCATAGTCCAACTTGTCTCTAAGTAGCTTTTTCACTTTTCTATCTTTTAACATCACCATTTCATCTTCTATGTCTCTAAACACTTTAGTGTACTCAGAACTTTTAAACTGAAACAATAAATCATTTCTGATATTGTTATCAAGAGTCTCAATGTTCTTTTTAAGTTTAACTATTTTCTTTTCATTATGTTTAATTAAAACACTAAACAGTTCATATCTTTGTTTGTTAAAACGTTTGAGCAACTCACAATGTAATTCTAATCCTTGTATAAGACCTGTCAGGTATTTCCTTATTTGGAGTCCTTTTGGCACTTGCTATGTCTTATAGCACTCCTCTAAGTATGAATTTTCAAGCTGTAATTTCCATAGTTGAAACATTTGGTCATTAACTGCTCCAATCGGTTTGTCCAAGCTGCCATAGTTTACTTCACTTGCTATGGCACTGAATGAGAATTCTCTCCGCTACAACCATGAACGTACAGAAAGCATTTCATTCCATCTTTCCTCATTGGCCAGTGAAGTGCTGGCTCTGTCATCGCCATGGAAACCAGGAAGTGAGTTACCTGAAGTCCTTACAACCCGCTCTGTTCTCTGAGCTGGGATTATTAAGTCAGATTCAGATGTCTGTGTAGAAAAAACTGCTCCGCTGTCTCAATTGAGTAAACGAGGCTGAAAACAAGCAAGGTTTTCCTCCATACGCTGTGTCAGCACCTGAATAAGTGCTGACATATTCCCAGTGTTGTAGAAAGTTTATGTCATGAACAACTGGAATCACTGTAAACATTCCCGCTCTCACTCATGACTTCCACCAGGAAAATCACAGAAGAACGAAAAACACTGAAAAACAATAAAACAGAACTGCAGAACGTACTGCAGAACTCCACTTTAATAAAAGTTTAGCGCTTTCATCAGAACTGTTTCCACCTTCTTCAGAACACCAACATACAACAGTGCAATGTTTAAATAGATACATCACAGTCACATTATGCTACAGACACTTCCATCTATACTAAATTTAAAAATGCAGTCTTCCAAAAAAGCATATTTTTACATAGTTCAAAACCTTGCTTATTACAAAAACACTTAAATAAAATATGTGTATAAAAACACATGCATACTAAATAAACAGAAACAGCAGCATTGTGATAGCTAAAAAAGGCACTTAAACATAAATTTAAGAAAAAAACATGTTCAGCCTTCATTTTCAAAACACTGCTGATTGAGACAGACTCATTTAGCCCAGGGGCTCCAGTGTATTACACCTGAGTTGCCAAATCGGGTTTCTGTTGAATTGCTGACAGCTTAGTTTGTTGAATGCTTAATCATTGGCACCTAAGTGTTGAAAGCTTACAATAGTGAATGGCCACATCATCTAATTCTTTCCTCGGGAAAGAATTTGTGTGGCCATTATCAGGGATTTGCCCTTTTCCCAATGTAGAATGATCTCGGAGTTGGTATATTTAGTTTGGGGAGGGTGGGGGTGCAGCCCCCCACATCGGCAATTTGAGGAGCAAAGCCCTCCCACTATGTTTGGGTGTGCTTGTGTATTTTGTTTATGGATGGCCAACCAAATTCTTTCCTGAGGAAAGAATTCAATGATGTGGCAGTTCACTATTGTTAGCTTTTGACGGTTAGGTGTTGATGTTTTAGGATATAACAACCTAAGCTGTCGATGTTATGATATAGACATGCCAAATCAACTCCTTTTATTCTAGAAGCAATTTATGAGGTCCACCCCTTTGATCAAAGCCCACTTTTTCGATACAGGTGTATTTAAAATAATGTGTGGGATTTTTACTCGCATGTTTTGCAAGAGCATTTCTTTCATCATTCTTGTTTATGTCATATTGATTGATTTATTTTTAAATTTAGTATAGATGAGAGTATCTGTAGTATCATGTGACTGTGATGTATCTATTTAAACATTTCACTATTATATGTTGGTGTTCTGAAGAAGTTGGAAACAGTTCTGGTGAAAGCGCTAAACTTTTATTAAAAAAAAAAAAAATCATCTATGATCATAATTATAACATACTTTTGGATGAAATTGACATTTGGAGAAGATACCTTGATGACTGCTGACTAGTTTGGAGGGCGGACCCAGGCTACCTTCAGGAATTTGTTGAGTTGAGAAAAATAACTGGGGTATCCAATTTACAGTTCATTATGATGCAGATTGCATTTCAATGCTTGATGTTCAAGTAAGCCGCCAGCAGGATGAGACTTTGGTTAGTAATATTTTTAGAAAACAACCAGGTTCCAATATTTTATTACATGCTTCAAGCTGTCATCCCAAACACATCATATGAAATATCCCCAAATATCAGTTTCTTAGGATTCGTCAGATTTGTTCTACGGAGGATGCCTTTTAATCACAACAACAAGATCTTATTACCAGATTTTGTAACAGAGAGTACTGCAAAGGTCAGGTTATCCAGACTAGCAATTTTGTTCGTACCTATACTAGGTGTGACTTATTACAATACCAACACCATAATAATAATGAGAATGACCATACCATTAGAGTGAACAAGACTTATGGGCGTAACACCCATAGGTTTATGGGTTTGATTCAGAAACACTGGGACATTTTAATGACTGAAGAATGCATATCTAATATGTTGGGTTACAAATGTCTCTGCTCCTTTAGAAGAGGTAAGACACTGGGTGAATTTTTTAATCATTATAAACATAACTCATCACATCCAAATTCACTTCAGGGTACACTGGAAGGTGGGGTTCTGTTAGGTTGTGTTCCTTGTGGTCACTGTTTTTTTTGCAAACATGTTAATAAAACCAAAGAATTCACTAGTAGAAACACCCCAAGAATTTTTTATATTAATATTTTTCCAATAATAGTTCTGATTGGATCATATATATTCCTACCTGCCCTTGTTCTGCTTTCTATATAGGTCAAACTACCCGGCCACTTAGACTTCATATATCTGAACATCTAAGTAATATAAGAAATAAATGTCCATCTAATGCTTTATACAAGCACACCATGCAACACTCCACAGCATGCTTTAAATTCACCGTTATTGACAAAATAAAGGGTAACAGAAATATGAAAGCTGGATAGCATGATATTTTAAACAAAAAAGAAAGAACCTGGATCATTAAACTTGGTGAGGTTTTTTCACCTGGACTGAATGAGCACTTCTAAATACATTGTTTATTAATTAATGAGATGGGTGGATACAATTAAGTGTGTCCATTATATAATGTGGATTAATTTTCAATTCTTACTGTATTTTTACACTAATACGTATGTTTGCATGCATTAAATGCTAATATTATCCTCTAATCAGAGTGCTGGCCATTTTTATGTTTGATGACTCTGTAGTTTTTGGATGGTGTCAATAAAATGGTTGTTGAATATTTGGGTGATCTGGAGAGGAGTTTTATCAGGTGCAGGTGAAGGATTTTGGATGTTACCAGGATTCAGAGGGGAGGATATTGATTTCCAGAAATTATTTTGGTTGCTATTTTGGGAGGAGAGTTTAGAGGAGAAGTATGATTTCTTATGATGAGTTTCTTTGTAGCGTTTTATATGATATAACTTTTAAAAGTTGTAATATGGAAGGTGAAATATGATGAATTATGACATATTGTCATGTTGGGCTTACACAATGTTAAAATTTACCGTAACAGCTGGGAATCATACCCATGGGATAAAGGATGGAAAACTTGCAGCTTACATTATTAACTGATGTTGCTACAGGAGAAATATCTTTTCAGCATAGAAATTTGACATACAGTCATTTCTGAATGAATGGAGATACACTTCAGAGAGACCTATATGTGCGTGATTGTAATTATTTTTTGAGTGAATTTCTATGGAAAAACTCATTATTTCTGTTAGTAAGTATGTTTCAGATGGATGCACTTTAATGTGCTGATTAATACAAGTCAGTTTATGTTACATACATACTTCAAAAGACATAAGGGTCCTAAATACACAGTTGGGATATGTGATGAGTTTTGATGATTATAACAAATGTATTGTGCATATCATACATATCCAAGTGAAGTTTATATGAAATATAATCACTGTCACGTTTAGGAAGCTGGGCACACATTAGCTTGTGGTTATATGTGAAACATGAATGATACATGCTGAATTGTACAGTTTCATTATACAAGGCTTACTGAAAAATTGCTTGGAAGACACAGGTTAAGCACTATCATTTTTCTTTAGTGTTCCAGTCCTATTCAAAAGGTTGAGAGAAATTGCTCTTTGCACCCTTTTTAAAAAGTATCCTGAAGTGGGATTTGAACCCTTAATAAACTATACTCCTTAGATAATATTACAGCACTTACACTTTGTGCCACATAAATAGTTTAATTGGAGGTGGAATTTTTCCTCTACACATGTCACAGAGATAGGTGTGTAACAACTTTAATTTATTCATTCAGTACTGTCCAGAGTGCTTTGGCTGCCTTAGGTATGTTTGTACTAAGGCAGACTAAATTACATTTTTCAGTTTTTTTTTCCTTAAGTAGTGAACACTGTTTGTACTTTGTCAAATGAAGAGCAAATTAACCTTTAAAAAAGATGACATTGTGAATAATTGCAATTTGATCTTTACACAGGATTCAAATAATGCATCATAGGCCTTATTCACTTCAGTTTCACCATGTTCCACAGAATTTGACATCTATCAGGGACATTTACTGAAGTAACTACTCTTCTTGCTAGGGCTCAGCAATGACACCAGACATATTTGTTATACCTAAGTCAGCCTAAATTAAAATTTTCACTTTTTCCCTTAGGTAGTGAACCATGTTTACATGCTGCCAAGTGAAGAGCAAATGGAAAAGACATTAAAAACTGAATATGTAAATCAACCACAGAAAGTAAATTAAATGCAGTGCATAGGTGTATGTAGCAATGACCACAGCAAGAAGTGCATTCAAGTGAAAAATCTCTTCTTCTCACATCTCTTTGCAACATCAGACATGTACTTTGTGGAACACATTATCGGACTTGTAATTAATAACAAATAATATGAGAGTGAACAGACTAATTATCACATGCTGTTAGCAATAGTAACAACAGCTGATTTTTAAACAACAACACACTAGTATCACAAAATGTGATTAAGTATGCATGCAGACAACCCTCTGTAAAGATATCGGGCCAGATTCACGAAGGCTTGCACGGAGTCTAAGAGTAGAGTAAGACTCCATGCAGCCAACATGTCCGCCGAGCGATCCAGGAACAGCCGGTAGGGGCATGCAACAGAGCTCCTAAAACGACTCTTACACGGACAGGGCTAGGATATGCAAATTACCTCATTTGCTGCTGAAAGGTTTGCAAATGAGGTAAATTTGCGATTCAGGAAACCCTAACCTGTCCGAGTAAGAGTAGTGTTATTTGCAGAAATGTACTCCGTTGACAACTGAGTACGCTTCTGCAAATAGCAAAATGGAGCCGTGACAGCTCCAAAAAAAGGATGCATCCAGTTGAGGAAGCATGCCAATGGCCAAAAATACGGCCATTGGCAATGTCCACCGATGCAAAAATAAAATAAATTAAAATCATTTTTTTTCCCGATCGCCGATGTTTAAGCATAGAGCAGCGCCGCATAAATGCGGTGCACTGTAAAAACCAGAAAACCAATAATTAAAAAGCAGAAATGTGGATTTTACAGTAATCTCTAATATACAATGCAAGGGAATGGCAGTCCAAAGACAATATGGCTATCGAGTAGAGGTTGCTAAGGGGGGAAGCTCAGTCTAAGAGTTGTAACTAAGCATTAGTAGGCAATCCTATGTAAATGAGGGTAAGGATAGTGAATCCCAAGTTTACATAGCAAAAGAGCACAGTCAGTGTAGTGTACTAGTAGGATAAGGGGTGCAACAGAGTAGAAGATAGGTGACATCATAAGGGGGGTATGTCTGAGAGAAGTGAAGCTCATTTTAGTAGAGTATCATGTGTCTGCTGTCAGATACTAATCACTGGAAGAGGTATGTCAAGAGGTACCCTAGCTAAAGGCAAGAAATTGAAGGTGTATGCCGTGAACAACACCAAAGTTTCTTGTAGAAATGCCTGCACCGTATATGCGCACGTGTGCGCACCTGTAAAACTGAGTAAGCCTATGTGCATGCGTGTGTAGCTGTGTGTGTGCATTTAAGCCGGAGTAAGCAAGTGTAAGGATGTTGAAACCCATGTAAGCACATTTGTGCCTGTGTGCGCACGTGTTAGCAAGAATAAGCAAGTTGTAGTCCGTGTAAGCATGTGTGCGTGTGTGAGCTGGTGGGCACGTGTTAGCACTTGTTTGCGTGGCGCTTCCCTCTGAGGAAACAGAAAGGGAAAAGGAAGCACAACAAATAGTAGGAAGTTAACCAGGGAGTACTAGCAGAGTTAGCAGGTGAAAACAATCTGAATCAGGCAATTACACAGGCAGTACACTAGCCCAGCCCAGCCCAGCACTTAAAACTCAGCAAATAACTTTCTAGTATGTTTTTCTCAGACACACTGCAACACTGCAGTAAGCTAATAGCAGTGAAAACTTAAAAAGCTTTACTGAGACAAAGAAATGTTAGGGGCTGCCATTGCTTGTATAAGGCGACATATGCAGCATGCTGAGGGTGGTGACAATGCGAATGCTGCTGAGCAACCCACAGTGAGGAGAGGGAGAAGAGTGTACAGGCCTAGGGTAACCGACCAGGGGCTACATGAGCTGGAGATAGTGGAGCACTATAGAGTGGACAGAGACTCATGCAGCAAACTGTTCAGCTGTGCAGGCCACACCTCACACACAGAACCAACAGAGGGGAACCCATCCCAGTGGAAACCAAGGTATGTGTTGGGCTAAGAATATTAGCAACAGGTACCTTCCAGAGACCAACTGGCGATATGATGGGGATTTCACAGGCATCAGCATCCAGGGTACTGCACCAGTTCCTGAATGCCATGTCAGCACATGTCGGTGATCATGTATATTTCCCCAATTCTCATGAGGTATTGGCCAGCAATATGCGTCTCTTCCAGCAAATAGCGGAATACCCTGAGGTAGTGGGTGCAATAGACTGCACGCACATTTGCATCAAAGCACCAGCCGGTGAGCGGGGCAGGGTCTACTATAACTGCAAGGGTTACCCCTCCATCAACTGCCAGGTCATGTGTGATGCCCAGGGCATAACAATAAATGTATGTGCTGGCTGTCCTGGAAGTTACCATGACTCCCATATCTGGCATCTGACACAGCTGTACCAGACATTTGCCAATGGGGACATCCCTCTTGGTCACCTAGTGGGGGATGCTGGATATGCACTTGAGCCGTGGCTGATGACACCCATCAGAAATGCACACACACCTGAACAGGAATGCCATAATGAGGCACATGCACAAACATGAAATGTAATCGAGCGTGTGTTTGGGCTGCTCAAGTCACGTTTCTGGTGCCTGGACACATCTGGTGGAGCCTTGCAGTACTCACCAACTACACGTACCCAAATAGTCATGGTATGTGCTATGCTACACAATATGATCCTGCAAAAACAGCTGCAGCAAGACCAGCATAGGTCCAGGCACAACAGCCCCCCACCATTGCCAAGGCCATCACAGGCAGAGCGTGACTCGGAGGAGGAACAACCTGAGCCTGCCCCAGTAGGCAGAAGGAGGCGTGCCCAGTATGCTTTGGCCTTGGCAAAGAGGCAACGCATAGCATATACACTGGCCCAGTACGAACCCTGGAAATTATACCTCTCTCTGACTTACACATATAGTAAAATGGATGCCTAACTTGACACTACCTGTTAACAAACATGTATAGGGAGTGTAAAATGTGCATCCAACATAGGCAGCCCTGCAGCACCACCTGAGGCATGATTGCTATGTGTTAAGCAATATAAAGCACTGCTAAACAGCTCTCAAAACTATTTAGTATATGTAAACAAAATTGCACACACTAAGTAGCACAACTACAGGCAATGTTGAGCAATATTGTGCACTATCCAGCAATGTTGGTCAACATTGAGCAATGTTGTGCAAGTCTGGTCAAATGTGGGCATAGTTCAGCAAAAGCAGGTTAACATGTTCATATTTGCTTCACTTTTCTTGAAGCAGTCTGTTCTGGCATGTATGAAAATATGAAGCAGTGATAGTCCTCGAACCCAGGATGCAGTGCACTATAGTCATAGTACAGAACCACTAAACCATGACAGTATGTCGATGATCAGCTTGTATGAAAAAATGCTGATAAGTTAATGCTAAGTATCTCATGGAAACCTTCCAGGCATAGCATAATCCCTGTCAAGTTAACACACAAAGGTGAGGCTTGCAGTAATAATAGAACCTGATATTCAACACACATGTAGTATAAATGTTAATATTGGTAATGTTCACACACATCAACAAATGTAGTGGACCTCAGACAGCAACATACTGCAAGGTCACACTGGGCATGCTCACACACTTGAATATATGAGACAAATGTCAGGCAACAAAACACTGAAAGTCTGAACTGGGCATGCTCACACACTTAGGGCAAGTTTGAGTACAGCAGTGGACCACACATATCCCTCAGTTGCATGTGTCAACCCAGGAACCTCGCATTATTCACCAATCCGCCATGTGCACACAGTGATATGACAACAGACACATATATAATATAGTGAAATCCTGTCACAATCAAATATGTTATGCAGATACCTAGGTTGTTCATAGAAAGTGGTAAAGCAAAGAAGAAACAAAACATGCAATCAGTACCATCACTGAACAATGTGCATCCCGAACATTAGCATAGGTTCAGAGGTTGATACTAGGCTATCTGCCCTAGGGTATGTAGAAGCCTAGCCACAGTATGTTTGTATTTTGCAACCCCACTAGATCAGTAGACTGTGCCTGTGAATAGTAGGTCACACAAAATATCTCACATATGTTCATTTCAATCTGCCTCTGTCTAGCAGGGACCCATAACATATCCCAGGGCTAAACATACGATCACCCATCCACCTGTGAAGATGTCACCTGTAGGTGGTCAGCGTGGGTCTGTGCGTATGTGGGACTGTAATCACATTCCCAAGTGAGTGTAGCCTCTGTGATGGGAATTTACCCCTCCAGCATGTCCTATTAACATCATTGCTGACATACCTGTCCCTGGAGCATGTAGCTGTAAGGGACTTTGATATCCTCATGTGGAGCCTGTCCATCAATGCTGTGATGGATATGGCTTCAAACAAAAGGCACAGACTGCATCTAAGTAGGCAGTAAGCAACTGCAGAGAGCTGGGGTCACCATAGCCAAACTGTGCATGCCATCTGTGTGAGTCCCTAGATACACTTGGTAATGTACATTTGTGTACATTCCAGTTGCTGCAGTTGTTGGGTAAGGTACATCCAAAATGGGGCATTGTATCCAAGCATGTGCCTGATGAGTATAGGGTCACAATGACCCCACCTGATCTGGATGTAAAACCGTATGGGATAAGGTGGGCTAAATAGAAGATGTGTCCAACAACATTGGCAACGTGAATGTCAAAGGCGAGAGTACTAAGTATCCATGTCCCCAAATCACAAATCACATACACTGTACGTGCTGTATCATCACCTATGTGGTAATGTGTGGGCACGATGTTACTACCAAAGGTGATGACTGTGCATCTAAAGGAAGGTAGCTATAGGCCATGGCTCTGGCACCAGTCATCCATATCTGTGAGACCTTTCCTGAGGATGCTTGTGCCAGCTGTGGAGTCAATTACGGCACACAGTTTGCAGTCATCTGCAAACACGGTCAGCCATATTCCTCCTGTGTTAGCCAGTACGTCTCAGAAATATATACAGAACAAGAGAGGTCCCAGGACTGAGCCCTGTGGGATGCCACGTTTAACTGGTGTATAGACAGACATGGCACCTTCAATACTGACCATGTGTGTGCTATCCATGATCCAGTTAGCAATCCATCTTGTGACATATGTGTAGATATTAAATCCGGTGATCTAATGTATAAAGGCCGAGTGGGGTATTGTGTTGAACTGGTGTGCGAGCTCCAGGTAGGCTGTGTGGACAACCCTCTGTACGTCTATGGACCTGTTAACTGTTTAAAGACTTCAAACAGGTGCAAGAGGCAAGATCTGCCCACAACAAAACCAAATTATGTAGGATCCAGTGTCTGTAGGTTCACAATGTCTATGTGTATGTGTTCCATGATGATACACTCCATAGCTTAGCAGACCAGGATAGTTAGGTATATATTGCAATAACGTCCAGGGTCCCTTGTGGCACTAGCACTGTGGAGTGGGTACACCGTAGCTGTATGCCATTCCATGGGTACATATCCTGTAGTAACTCTGATATTGAACAGTGACATAATGTGAGT
This sequence comes from Protopterus annectens, assembly GCF_019279795.1. Taxonomy (NCBI): domain Eukaryota; kingdom Metazoa; phylum Chordata; order Ceratodontiformes; family Protopteridae; genus Protopterus; species Protopterus annectens. Next base: position 1,011,172,201 of record NC_056728.1, read on the forward strand.
GTGAAGTTTGTCATGAATCTCGTGTAAGCCGCAGTCCAGGACACCATCTGGTCCCACTGATGCTGTGTTGTCTGCTATGGAGAGGGCAGCACACACCTGTTCATCTGTGATTTCAGGGAGGCTACACCCTGTTGTGATGGACATGTGCACTGCAGGGGGGATGGTGGGGAAACATTCCCACTGAACCCGTTGTCCAGGATGTTCGCAATGTCAGTGGGTTCACTGTATCACTTGTAATTATGCAGTAACTCACAGCATATATGTGAGTTCCCACCCAGGTTCCTGACATAACTAAATAAGGCCTTGTGATTGTCCATAGTGTCTGTTGCAAGTGTCCATTAGAAGTGGGCCTTAGATGAATCAACAAGTGATTGTAGCTATAACATAGTACTGATCAGAGATGCCTTCCTGATTGTGATTGTGCTCTATAATGTAGTAGCCTCCTCCTGTCCTTGTATAGCTCATTAATGGCCGTGGTCCACCAGACAGGTCCCCTGCCTTTGGAGGAGTGAGTCTTGTAGTTATCTGGGATAGCATGATCCATGCATTCCAGTAGTTGTCCATAGAATGGGCTTGTAAAGGATTAAGTGGTCTGAGCCATAATTAACACTGTCCCAGGGTCTTTGAGGGATACCACCTCAGTTTGTACAAGTGTGACATTTGCTCATGAGAAGTACGTCACTGAGATCACCTAGGATGTGTGTGTGTATGGGATATGTATGTCTAGTGAGATGAATGTATGTTCTGACTTTAACAATGAGGGGTATACCTCTGGTGTGGAACATAGAGTCCCCATGTTGGTGATGATCAGGTCCCACATGTTTTAACCCCCTGTGGTTGTGGTGACCAGGTCTGCCATAGCATTTCAGTGTAACAATCCTAGCAACTGTTGTGTGAGAGTGTCAGTACTTGAGTAGTATACCCAGTCAATATTTGCGTATTTGAAGTCACACAATATAATGGTGTTTGGAGAGACCTTCACATTCCCCAGTGTTCCCAGGAATAACGAGTGTTGTTCCCGAGTTTAGGAGTATGGTCTGTAGCAGTCTACAAACTGAAATGCAGTTTGGCCCACTGTCAGTTGCACATGTATGTTCCCCGATGCTTTGTGCAGTGCTACCAACCCGGAGGTGTGTGTATGAATGATGTATATGGATACCCCCCTTATTGTTGTTATCCGGTCTGAGTTTTGTGTCTGAAAACCATGGTATGAAGTAAAACCTGGTAGTGCTGCTGTGCTTTTGTGAGCCTGAACAAAGTGTCTGTTACTGCACATATATTGAGAGACTCCATACTGATGTGAGTCCTGAGTGCATGCATTCTGAGGGTTAGACATCTGTTGTTGAGCAGCATCACTCTCCATTTCCTTTACCCTGTAATGTCTATCGCTGTGGTTTTGTCTTCTGAGCCTCTCTTCAAACAGCCACTATGTGTGTGTCAAGAGACTAAGCCAGTCTGCGAAAGCCTAGGGGTGACAGGTTCATGGTGTCCATAGCAAATGTACGTGGAATGTTGAGCATGTAATCCCAGGCTGACAGACACTGGATCCCCTGTGAATGACAACAATATGTTAGGCAACTGTTAAAAGTGATCAGTCCATCTGTATACTGTGACATAGTACTTGGTGAGGGTAAGATGCTACATAAGGTCAGGGTCATACTGGCCTGGGCTATATAATCATAGAGCTCCTCTATGTCTCTTGTCATGTAGTCCAGGGAGGAACGTCTGAGGGTTTACACACCAGCATGGTCAATGATGGAGCCATATTTGTACTTGCAGTGGACTGACAAGAGTGTATGTGTCATGTGGCAGATCCTGGCAACCGACACACAGCACAAAGTGACCTTCACCTTGTTCAGCCTGGTGAGTGGGATGTCAGTGTGACCGACAATTACAGTCACCTAATACAAGTGTATGAAGTGTGTTGTGTAGGCCTAAGGGGAGTGACTGTGTGGCACAATGACTTTGTGAACTATGTGATATGTGTGTATGGTTGTGGGTTAGCAGTTGTTTGTGTGTCTGCTTTGGATGTTTCTGCTGCTTAGGCAGAGTATATTTAGATGCTCCGAGTATGTCTTTGTGTGTCAATGTATATGGTTTGCTGTTGTCATAGGTCCATGTGCGACTGGATTTGTGGTGTGTGTGGTTACCTTCACCACCTGATAGACTGTGCCAGTCATGGCTTGGGAGAGCTCAGCCTCCTGTCTGTCTATACAGTTGCACCTCTCACATATATCTGAGTTTGCTGGTAGGAGGACAGTGTTCCCTGTGTACATAAGGCAGTTGTAACAATGCATCAAAATTCCAATATGCACCAGCTGGACTGGAGAGTACACACGAAACCGGCCTTTGGACATGCCAGGATATAATGATGACATACACTGTCGACTGATCACAAAGGATCAGTAGTGTGTGAAGTGTGTAAAAGAGTATAACAGGGGTTTAGTGTTCAGGTTTGTTGTTGCTTTGGAAAGATAATCTGCGAAGGAGTACAGACAGAAACATCACACCTCCTTCAGCTATGTCAGAAATATCAATGTGCAGTCATATATGCCCTGAGTCAGGGTCAAGTGTACCTGATTGACAATGTCGACATCCTGTCAGACAGGCCCATACATACATACCCACCTCCCAGTGACAAAAGGCCCTATCATCATACCAGGAGATATCACATGTAGAATGTGCAAACTGGTCCTCCCAAAGCCAAATGAATCCCATCACGTGGATAACATTGTTTCCCCATATGTGTCATAAGTGAACAACAGAACAAACAGACTCTGCACCTAAACAGTCTGTTGAGCCTCACACTCTCTACAGGATCTTACACCATTGAATGTGTTACAGCAACATGTGGCACACCCCACAAGTGTTGGTGCACAAAACACCATGGGAACTATAGTCCTATAAGCCTACGAAGTCCAAACTGCTAGTCCATGGAGTCCATCATGATTGCAGTCAGGAACAGAGCTATTGTAAACCAACAAACACACAACCCAAATGCCTGTGGTATGTTAATGAGCACATCATGTTCCCCAAACCTGCTAGAGTTCTTGCAAGGTAGCCACCCAGAAAATACATCACTGAAAGGAGCAACACAAGTCCCACATAGACTTTGAATAGCTGTTTATAAACATCACAGATACATGTTGTATCCACAAAACCAACAATCCGTGCATGGATATGTATTGTCATATGAAGGAATGGTAATTTGTCCACAGATAGATCACACAAGCTATGAATTGTGGATTCCTGTTCAAGATGTTCACACCTGCTGGCCCACAAGGTTCATTCCTGGGATTGCATAACACTAAGTGCACACACATTACCATGTCCAGTGTGATGATGTCAGCAGCCTACAAATATAGCATGAAAATCGAAACCACACAGTAAAGCATATAGCACGTCGTATTAATGCATATCTCACTAGTATCATAACATAGTTAGTTAGGGGTTTGAATCATGTAATAGCTGAGTGTATGTGTGTGTGTGTGTGTGTGTCAGATTGCCTTTGAGAGGAGTGGCCTTTTTGGAGACTGTGGAAACACATTAGGAGAGGTGAATACCTCTTTGCCAAGTGTGATAATGTCAACATCCCACAAATACAACTTTGGAAATTAATCTTCCCAGTAAACCAAATAGCATGTCGTGTTAATGCGTATCTTACTAGTGTCATTACATAGCTAGGTAGGGGTTTTAATCCTATGAATGTGTGTGTGAGATTGCCTTTGAGAAGAGTGGCCTTTTTAGAGACTGTGGAAACACATTAGGAGAGGTGAATACCTCTTTGCCAAGGGTGATGATGTCAGCATCCCACAAATACAACTTTGGAAATTAATGCTCCCAGTAAAGCCAATAGCACATCGTGTTAATGTGTATCTCACTAATGTCATAATATAGTTAGGTAGGGGTTTGAATCCTACAAATGCTGAGTATGAATGCGTGTGTGTGAGATTGCCTTTGAGAGGAGTGGCCTTTTTGGAGACTGTGGAAACACATTAGGAGAGGTGAATACCTCTTTGCCAAGTGTGATGATGTCAGCATCCCACAGATACAACTTTGGAAATGAATGATCCTACCAAAGCAAATAGCATGTCATGTTAATGCGTTTCTCACTGGTATCATAACATAGTTTGGTAGGGGGTTGAATCCTGCAAATGCTGAGTGTGAATGTGTGTGAGATTGCCTTTGAGAGAAGTGGCCTTTTTGGAGACTGTGGAAACACATTAGGAGAGGTGAATACCTCTTTGCCAAGTGTGATGATGTCAGTATCCCACAAATACAGTAGTGGAGATTAAAACACCCCATAAAGCATATAGTGCATCGTGTTAATGCGTATCTCACTAGTATCATACCATAATTACATAGGAGTTTGAATCCGATAAATGGTGAATGTGTGTGTGTGTGTGTTTGTAATCCTTTTTGAGACTGTGAAAACACATTGAAAGAGGTCAATACCCCTTTTGCTGTTTTGATGATGTCAGCACACAGTAAAGCATATGGCGCATAGTGGTGATGCATATGTGTCTAGTACCATGACATAGGTAGGTAAGGTTTTGAATCCTGCAATTGTTGAGTGCGTGTGTGTGTGTGACACTGTTGAGCAAAGTGTGTGTTTTGCTACTACTACTGTATGACATATCAGTAAAACAACAGTATGTGCATTGCACACTGCAGGTATCTGTATGGCAAATACACATATGTACATGTGACCTAAATTGGTAACTGTGTGGACAAGACATATATATACATGTGACCTCATTCACATCATAGATGTGAAGCCTGCTGTTAACACAACTACATCTGTTACCATTGACAGTCTTTGCTGCTGCTTCTTGGACCATAGCTCACATATGTATGTATGTGACAAGTCCAGCCACTGTAGTGAGCTGTGCCCTAGGTCATCTGTGTCACACACACACACATGACAGTTGTTATAGAATAGTGTGAGTGTGGGTGCATGCCTGTGGCATATGACAGACATGCCAGAACACAACACAGTCTGTCAATAATGGCCATTCATGGTAGGTGTACAACAACTCCATGTATATGCATTCAGACACCTTATTGCTTATGTGATACACTGAGGGACATCAGCATAGCTTTGGGAATGTGAATATGAAAGGACAGATGAAATCACATGTGGCTGTCTGTACACATCGATACCCCTGTACACGTTGTGTGCTACTACCAATGTGGTACAATCAGGATACTATGTGTAGCAAATGTGGATGACTATGCTATTGTTGGATCATAGCTTCACAACATGTGTTTGTCAACAGGTATGTGTCTGTATGATACCCTCGTGGAAGATAGGTGTCTAATCCGGGGAATGCTTTGTAGGCCACTATATGCATCACCAGATGTGGATGTACATATCCCTAGTGTGTTTGCTTGTACCTAGGATGGACACATGCCAAACAGGAGTGGTCACTAGAATGTGTGGTGGTCATTACCACTGGTAACTGGTATAGTACAAAACCAGAAAGATTCTAATGCTACTGTGTATCCTACAAGCTGTGTGTCAGTTGTCAAGACATCATGTAACAGTTTGTTAAAATCAGGCTGTTGAGGTTATGTACACTACCAGAATGCTAACCAATGACTGATATCAACAGTATCACCCACAGCATAGTGTCATACCATGTCATACACACATGTGTACCCAAGTTGTGACATATGTGTAGTGACATGCATATTGGACACCAATAGGAAATATATTAACACTGTGTAATACAGGGCATGTCACCCTTCACATGTGCCCACCATGCACATACATGCAAACAGTGCACCTCCACCATGTTCACAAATGTACACCTTGGAATCTGTACAGCACACATCATAGACGTTACATCCACTCAATGGCACATGTTGCCAGTACCACACACATCAGCCAACTGGCACATGTGTAGACAATCCATGTTTGGGATTAACACTGGTGTATACAATATGAAATTGATAATCATTGCTGGGATGCATCATGCCTGCTCAGATACACCTACAAGGATATCATTACCCATTACTGTTCACAACATGCTAACATTGTTACACTGCTAGTAGGTCACCTTATGCATCAGCACCATGTTATCCTGTTCCTGCATCAATGTCACAGATGACAGGAGGTGGCACAGTTTCATCATATGCACAGGGTGTGTGATTGTTTTCCAGAGCCCGGCAATGACCCATCCAATCAACATGTATGTGTGTGTGTGTGCATCTGAGGGACAACAGTACAGTATGGGTCAGTGTTGATGTGATGTGTGTGTGTATGTGTTACCCTACATGTTGGTAGTATGTGTGTGTGTGTGTCTACATGCACACAGTACCCCCTTGTGGCTGCCAAATATTGGAGTTTGTGGGACAGCCACAGACTGTACCTGCCAGGCTGTACAGATCACTGTCTCCAGCCACGGACACAGTACCTGTGCCTGCCAGGGGTGACACGGACTGTATCGGGTACTAAGCCAGACTGAGTACTATCGTTAGAGTCAGAGGGATGTTGACTGGACCCATGCCCTGCTGGGACTGGCCAGAGCCATGTGCACATGGTTGCCTCGGATGGTCTACCAACAGCCCAGCCACAATATTGCTGGGGCTGGTACTGGCACTACGGGAGCGGCTGGCACTTGGGTGTCATCCACGTCAGCTGCCAGCTGAGGATGTTGCTGGCATATGTCCATGTTGACATCCCAGCCATCCTGCACTGTCCTGGCACATGGACATAACATTGCAGAGGACATCTAGTGTCTCCCCCCAACGTCTATCAATGACATCAGTGTAATTGCGGATGGCACCGGCAAAGTCACGGATACTGTCATTGATCGCAGTGTTATGAGCCCTCTGGGCCCTTAGTCCCTGCCTGGTGTACCATTCCATACGTGCCTGTGCTTGCATCACAGCCCGGAACATACCTGAGGTTGTGAGACCTGTGCGTGCACGTCTGCCAGGGGCATTACAGCCAGCGATGCTCCCACAAGAACCCCTGGACATCTGCCTATGTGGTACCGTTCCGTGTGTCTGGGCATGGCTGCTGTGTGGGGTTGCATGTGCCATGGATACCACACTTTCCTGGTCAATGCCTACCGTATGCTGTTCCTCACCTAAGGCCATTGGTGTTGAGGGATGTAATGGCAGTACATATGTGCGCATAGATGGGGTGGAAAGCTGTGTACTGTCGATTGGTGGACCACCAACAGACCCTGTCAAAGATGCCTGTGCCACTACACATGTATCATCATGGTCACTATTACTGGCAGTGACTTCAGGTTCCCTGCTGCATCCTTCCAACATTACCTCAGCACCTGTGAGAGGAAGACAGGAAGCACAATTTACCATCTGTACAGGATGTTCGCACACATGCACACATGCACACATGAACACATGCACACATGCACACATGAACACATGGACACATGAACACATGACACATGCACACATGAACACATGCACACATGAACACATGAACACATGAGCACATGCACACATGTACACATGCACACATGCACACATGCACACATGTACACATGAACACATGGACACATTAACACATGCACGCTAATACACTAAACATCCAAGTTGACACACACACACCAACAGCAATATGGAACATAGTCATTAGTGGTTGATGGTGGAGTACAGTATCACAAGACAAAGAGTCCTCTCACACATGTCAGCATGTAGGATCTGTGTTGCTTGACAGCATGCAGTGTGAGTGTAGAGAGCCCTTTTAGTTAACAGTATACATGTCATTGATGCATGTGTGTTGTTCACTGATTGCCCTCACCCTGGTAGACAATGTGTATATGGACACAGCATTGCATTGCAAGTCTGAAACACCTTCCAATGTCATGTGCACCATCACTCATAGGTATACAAACCATGTCCGGATGCATACAACTGTCAGGTGTCTAACGATGAATGCTATGTGTAGTACTGCATGTACTGTAACTGGAAGTAGTGTAGTACCATGAGCCATCATCAGGCAGCATCATGTGGTCACTCAAGGACACTGATGCATGTCACACTGGCAACTATCTTGCTGTGCCTGACCTGCACCACTTAGGCTACATTAAAAAGTTCACAGACAGTCATTGCATGGGCATGTCAGGTGTTTAATAGGGAGCGTTGCCTAACATGACTGTGTTGTGTGTTGACACATGTCACACTGCCCCATGATAGGTCTCTACCCCCTCGTATAGTATGTGTGCTGTGTTGATGACATATGGGATACTGGAGTACGACCTTACAGCAGGTGTCTACATATGCCATGTGTATCATATTAACACATACTGCATATGACAAAGTGGTGTATGTTGTGTGCATGTGTATTGACTATGCCTATACAATGTCCACTACAGTGTACCCCACTTGTTTGTTATGCTCTGTGTGTTGCATGTGTATGAGTCAGCTACTCATGGCACTGTGAAGTGCATAGTCACACAGAGAACATACAGAGCATGCACTATGCGTAGGTGTTTAACATGTGTATATGGCCTACAACTCTCCTATGACATGCACATGTTACATGCTATATTGACTGTAGCCCCCTCACCAGCATGGGTCTCCTGTCTTGCTATCACACTAGAGGGACCTGCAAGGATATGAGACAGTATGTCAGTGTCAACAACTATGGCATTGCTGCTGTGAGTCTGCAATTATACAGTAGTACATGGGGTGACAGTCACAGGCATACAGATAATATCCTGAATTATCAGTATTGCATGACACCAGACTCCACATATTCTGCATACACAATACACATCTGATTAATGCATATTATAACACTTTGGATAACAGTGGTCTACGGATATGCCATGTTACCTGCATGCTCGTTGTCGCTGTGCTGGGTGACTCCAGCCTCCATGATGACACAGGTGTGTTGTAACGGTTGGCCAGGAGCCACCATGCTGAGGAGCAGCTCTCCCCCTCTGGTGGGGGGGATATGTGGCAGCACCACCACCTGTGGCAAGCTGTTGTCTGTGGACATCGGAGGCATGCTGCTGTTCATGTCTAATTAAATCACTGCAGTGGTGGTGTACCTGCTCATAAGTCCAGTTATGCATGCCTACATCATTCACCTGATGGACAACATCCTGCAACAGTGCAGTGCGACCATGCTGGTCCTGGCAGGATCTTGAAAACAGTAGATTATAATGTTGGATGAGTGCATCTCTGATAACATCCTCCTCCTCAGGGGTATAGGATGGCTTTCTGTTGTGTGCCATAACCCTGGAAGACAATTAAACAGTAATTGTGAAAAAGCCATGTTGCACACTCAACATTCTAATGTACAGACATCATTGAAATGCCATATATAGCAACCTATTGGCTGTCAGCAGATATACACTTTTAATAACACATATGACTGCTAAGACCACAACTGCCTGACAGTGCCTGGCACATGCTACATACCAAACCATGTTCTGCATAGCCACAAAGTGAAACCAGTATGTAGGACTATACAACAGTACATGGCACACTGTATGTGACACAATGAAACATCTAGCCACAGGAGGTGTATATGAAGCTAATGCATACAGACATTTGTCATCCATTTAAATCTATGTACAGTATGGTTAGGGTTCTAGCAGTATACCACCCTACTTGTTGATAACAAACCCCTCAGTAACATATGTGCACATTTACCACTATAGGTGGCATACTGCTCTACTACACTATACATGTTGCTAGATACGCACCTATATCCTGTGACACACATACCACTGAGGACATGTTACAGGCATACCCACACACACATCAGACATACCTACAAGACACAAGGGTAAGGCAACCCAGATTACAGTTAACTGTGTACCATACATTACTGTGTGTCAGCACATACATAACCTCATGCCTGAGGTATGTGATGTGTGAGGACTACAGGTAATAAACAAAAGTGTGTTACCAAGCCATGTGGATATAAACCATACTGTGCAGCTGAGGCATACAGCTTCAGGTAGTACTACAATCCATACGTGACTTGTATTCACTAGTGTTAACAATCAATAAGCATACATGTACTGCTTTAGCCTACAAAGGCACACTCCATTCGACAACATGGGACTACGTCACAACGTATGCCATAGTGATTTTCATGCCTGGCAATAGCATACGGACCTTTTGATGGGATTAGAGCTACAACACTACATACCATGGTTTACACAGACTCCCACTAGGCTATCACACATATACACATCACTGACACATTCACATACACATTCTCCATCACACACAGTCAAACTCACATAGCATGTGTTGCAACAGGTACATGCGTGTGTGTATCATGTCCTAGGTAGCTGATAGACTGTTATCCATAGGGCCTATGGAAGCATAGACATATGGTACCCTGCACTACAACACACATGTAATGTAGGTTCCTGTGCCCCTGTCATGCAGAGCCACAGGAGTGATTACCAGGTTGTGTTTCCTATCTCACATGCAATCATCATGGTTATTGATGGCAACTGCTAATGAGGATCTTCATATGCTGTTGATAGGTGGTTGGTTCCACAGTATGTTATTTGTCTGTGATGATGATGTGCCAGTTGAGCATGTTCTGTTTTTTACATTACAAGGTGTTGATCAGTAGAGTGTGTATCTTGCCTGGTGTTCCATCTGTTTACATGGAGCAAATCCAACACCTGTGGGTTTGCCATAGCTTTGTATGTTGGGCAGGGGTAGCCTCTGGGTAGGCGGTATGTGACACAGTGTAGCATTAGATTGGTAAGACAGCATAGGCCATCTGTTGGAATCTGGTAATACTCTTTGTGAGGTATGTGTCTGGCATCTACTGTTGCTGTGTATGTCTTCTGAGGTACATACCAACAGGGACATTGTACTCTATGATGGGTGTTATGACTGATGAGTGGAGTGGAACCCTGACCTCTGTTTCCATGGATGACACACATTTACTGATGACATGTGGACTGTACTAGGTTTACATGACTAGTGTGGCACAGTGATCATCATTAGGGACACTACTGTCCACCTGTGTCCCGTAGTCTCTTATCACACCTTCAGTGTTGAGTACACTACCACCTATGTGTTAGTTCATGGGTACAGGGCTTTTAACAACAGGGATGGCAATACATGTACAACATTCAGCTGGAGCGTACATTTCAACATCCACTGGTGTACATATTGATATGCATATCAGCACATATACAGTCCACCGTTCATGGTGGGAATATCAAAAATGCTAAGGTTGAGGGGGATACAGTTATGTAATGATATTGCACAGTCTTGTGCAGAATGCATGAAAGGTGTTCTCAGCCCATATATGTTTAGCAGGACCCCATATCTGGGAGACTATATACCTAACAAAGCATACCCATGGCATTTGAACAACACGTCATATGCCAGCACTGTATGATGTCTTGTTTAACACACACTACAACCTACACACACATATATATATATATATATATATATATATATATATATATATGCACATAACAACCCGCACCAACACATAAATGTCCGCCCTTCACAAACAGTTGCAGTATGTTCCTTGCTCTATGCACATGTTCAGATGCTCATAAATCAGACACACATGTATCTCAACATATGTGTGTGTCATACAGACACAAGGTCCACACTGTTGTAAGTCCATACACCTCAGGGATGACCTGTTGGGCCTTGCTACAACATGGACAGTTGTCACATGTGTGCATACAGTAATAGTACAAGGGTATACATAGTTGCAAATGATATATTACTATGCTAGCCTGCTACAGAGGTTGCCAATGCTAAGCTACACATTATGTGACTATCATGCATGTCTTACTCTCTGACATCCAAGTTTATCTAGGTGTTTGAAATATTCCCCAAAACTGCCATTAAATGCAGTACTGTACAGACCATAGATAACATGTTCGGATGTTTGACATGTACTGCTGAGCTACAACTGTCACACTTATGTCCCACTGCGCAGAGCTACCCAACAATTTCTCCATGAGAATACTTATGCATGGCATCAGTGCATACATACCTACTGCTGCCACATATGCATGTATCAGAGGATCAACAGTACTAACCATAACCATCTACTACCTGCCGGTAACTACAAACTGTTACATACCTGTATGTCCCTTCCGGGTCCGTCTGTGTATATTTTTTTAATTTTTTTTTGGTACTGAAATGTACTTGTTTTTTTTTTTTTTCCCTGCTTGGCGTTGTTCGCTATGTTGAACTTGCAATATAATGATTGCATGTGGGGATAGCAAGTCCTATCTGCTTTTATAGGTATCTGCACATGTGCATGTGATGACCTCTGCACCAATTGTTGCCCAGCATTTGGTAAATGCATACAGCCTGCTGAGTGGTAATTGCAGTACTCACTGTCATAGCAACCCAATGCTATAAATTGTCAAGGTATGTAGGCATAGCCCTTTCAGATATCCAGAGTGGGGCTCATGCTTTTTTGCTGTGGAGACTGTTGTGTAAGTCAGAAGGATGATATACGTCTTATAAATGAAGCTAGAGGTGTAGACAGTGATGTACATGTTGTACTCAGGCCTGACTGTTGCCACTTCCAATACTGAGCTATCAGTGTAGAGTTTTACTTACCACTACAAATGCTTACACAACATTTATGTGACTATACTGGGAATATTAATGTAGTGACTTCTGCAGGGTTTATGTTTTTTACTATTGACATTACCACAGGGTTCGCAGGACAACTGGACAATACCTGTACTGAGTATGCCTACCTACACACTTGGTAGACCCTAAATGCACAAGTATCTTTAAATTGGGGGGGCTTACATACTGAGAGCATTATGCATTAATATGTGAATATTATCTTACTGGACTTGCAGGACTGGTGTGTACCTGTGGGTTTATCAGGGCAGGTTGTCTGTCTGCATGGTTCCCACCTGTGAACCTACCCAGATGGTAGCCAGAGGTTACACTGTCATTCTTTGTCTGTGCAACTCACAGGTGTTTTCAGCACTGTTACAATGGCATTGTTACAGTCAGTTGCTACAAGTACATGGCTACATCCATTGGTATTTCTGTGTTATACTCCTACATAAGCGTATGCTTAGGGAGGTCCTAAGAAAGCTATTTGCAGAGTGTGTATAGCCTATATGCCTGTGTGTTTGGGCCTCTGCCGGGCCTATGGAACAGTCAGATACATCTTTGCATGGTGTCATGGATAGGTTGTTGAAAGTGAGGTACACCTTACACATAATAGGAACAGTAGGTGTATACTTCAGTGAAGCAATGCATATGGATTAGTACTCCTTTCATGACATACAAGTGGTGTCTACTGTTATTATTGTCAGTATTCATTGTGTTATAGCCCACCATTCTGACTGACGTCAGTACTTTTCTGTGGGATTCTGAGGGACACAGCTAAAATATGTTTCACAATCAGGGACATCCCTGGAAAGTTGACTGAGTTAGGAGGTATGGCCTCTGGCCTACTCAGATATGCCAGTGTTTGTGCTGCTATGATACTGTGTGGGGTTTGTAAAGTGCCTCTGCAACATTATTTTCTGCTTGATTGGCTGCTTCTCATATCACACTCATGTAATGCAATCCCACAACAATTGCTGGTAAAGATCCACAGAACAGGCTTTGCGTTATGGCCTTCCTATTTTCCTTTACATTCACTCATTGTAATGCATGATATATTTTTTGCAGCACCAGGTTATTGTATATCTGTTGTGGCTTAGTGGTACTTCATGCAGTCTTATGTGTCTAAGGTCTGGGGTTTGAGACTGATAAAGGTATTTTATTTTTCTGCTGAGCAGAACAAGGGCCCTGACCTAGTGTGACTAAGGCACTTTTAAGCAGTAGTAAGCGGGTTTGCACGGTTTGCGTGATGCTTAGCGATGCTTAGCTAAGTGCACACATGCACACATTCGCTTAAACCCGCTTACTACTGCTTAAAAGTTCTTACTCCCACTAACCCCCGCACTAATTTCTTTGAAAGAAAAGAAAATGTTGAGATAGGAAAGTGGTGAAAAAGGGGGCACAAAGAGGGAAACACAGTAGGAAAACAAGCTCGGGATGTGCACGACGGGTGTAGGGAAGGTCCATAGCTGCCCATTTCTTTACCAGCAACAGCTGTGCATATGTTGCAAATTTGGAGTGAAATTTGAAACCTTCCACCCCTGAGAGAGGGGTGAGGACAACAAAGTTTGTTGTACTGCCAATTATAAATATCAGTTTACATGTCCAATGGACATGTGTGTGAAATGGGCAGCTATGTATGGGGTGTAATATTTTTTCGGGTACAGATTGCCCTTTTTTTTTCAGGGGAGAGTGGAAAGTGAGGTAGAGGAAGTAGGTATACTTGGGGAGGTAGGTTGGGTAGGTAAACAGACAAGACAAGACAAACAAGATGCATACAGGGGCAGAGTATGACACATGGGGTGAGTGAACACAATTGACGGGGATGGATGTTTGGAAATCGCAAGCCCATGAGCCCACAGATGGTAACAGTGGGACTGAGATCCCCACCCATGGGCAGTCACCACTGGACCTTCACAGACCCGAGGGTCACTGTGCTGGGGGCTGCGTAGGAGGAGCAGGCTCACCGGTGAGTCACGCCACTCTCGCCTCGAGCTGGCGTATGGGATCAGTGAGTAAACGCTGGATCTCCCTACGCACCACAACCCGGACCGTTCGGAGGGTGACAGGATGCCCTTCACCCACACTTGCAGGGGGGGCGAGCCCCATCCCCTGCAGTGCTTCCAGCCGAAAGTGGCACAGAACCAATGGAGGAGGGTGGCCCGGGCTGGGCACCAGACCTGCTGGTGCCAGGTGCAACTGCCAGCTGTGGAGGGACAGGTGGGTCCGCTGGGACTGGCCTTCCCATACGTTCTGTGATTAGGTGTGTTTAATTACTACATAGACAACAGCATTCCAAGTTAGTTGTAACAGCATGCAGTAATATTCCCATTAACCCAACACACCAGGGTTACAACAGTTGAACAGCAAGCATAACACATTCATGTACTGAATGACAGTGGACATTACAACAGCATGCAGGGATGATTGGTGGCAACATGCCACCAAGACTGTGGTGTTTTAACAGGGGACATGCATCAAAGTAAGTGCAGATTTTATATAACAATAGGACATATGTCCCAACAAATGTTATGAGATTAGACATACCCATTGAGGTGTGGAATTGCATTGTTTATGCACATGGAGTAAGGTGTAAAAAGAAACCTCCATTAACATCTTATTAGTACTTTAATTGTACACTACATTCCTATTGACTGCAGGTGTATATCCCCTACATGTATTCTTACACTAGGCAACACGCATTTGATTGCATTATGGGTTTGGCTACTTCATTATATACCTGACCTATATCTGACATAGTAACTGTCCAAGATGCAGATGTTACTGCTACATACTTGTATTAAATTTACTTGTTTATGTATCTGCACATCTGGATGTGTTCACGTGCCTTCTTAACTTGTTTTCTACACAACCCTATTTTTCAGGTAGCACACTAACATTTCTGGGGAACACCTTGACAGGCTACTTGTGTGCCAGATTTACCTATGCATGTCAGCCATTTCACAACTGTTGAGGACTGTTACATACTTCACAGCTACTGGCACTTTCTTCATCCACTTTATATGGGACTGCACTGCTGGGGGTTGTCAGCACTTAATACAACAGTAACATTTCTTGACTGCAAGGGTACAGCAACATTTCTGAGTAACTGGCACATACACACTGCAATTATTATACCTTTCTCATTTACATTAAAACTATTTTCTACAGGCTCTCTCCTTTATTTGATATTACACTGCATACAGTAGACCTATTCAGGGCATATTATACCTTTATTGATAGGTTACAAGACTGTTTTTCAGGCTCACTCACTTTTTTTCTATGACAGTGCATGCAGAGATAGTATTCCAGACATGTTTTTGCTTTATTCATGGGTTACTACACTCTATTCCTGGCTATCTGACTTATGATATGTAACAGTACATGCAGAGGATTTATTCAGGGAATGAATGTTTTATGCTTCACAGCTACTGCCACTTCCTTCATCCACTTCCTATGAGACTGCACAACTGTGGGTTGACAGCACCTAATACAACAGTACTATTTATTATTGCAAGGGTACAACAACATTTCAAAGTAAGTGACACAGACACACTCCAAGTTTTATACCTTTATTAATTACATTGAACACTCTTTTCTACAGGCTCTCTCCTTTACTTGATATTACAGTGCATATGGAAGACATATTCAGGACATATACCTTTCTTGATAGGTTACAACACTCTTTTTCAGGCCTGCTCACTTATATGTTATGACAGTACATGCAGGGATAGTATTCCAGAATTATTTTACCTTGACTGGTGGGTTAGTGCACTCTATTTCTGGCTCACTGACATTTGTTATATAACAGTACCTGCAGAGGATTTAATCAAGACATTTTATTGCTGTATTATTGGGTGAAACACTTTTGTCATGCTCACTCACATATATCATGTAACAATACATGCAGAATATTTACTAACCTGCCTGGTGGCGCAGCCTTAGCAGCCTATCTGCATAGGTTTGCTGATTCATAGCATGAGCACCTGCAGCTGTGGAGTAAATAAAGAGATATTGAGACATACCTATCCATTATTTAGACTATATTAGCTTGTCTTACATACTGCATTCCATGGCTACTTACTTAGTAGTGGGGCATCACGCATTTGACAGGCCTCCTGGATCCACTGGTTCAGAAGGTCCTGCTTCCGCCTCTTCAGGTCTGCATGGTGGTGATGGACCTGCTCACCAGTCCGAGGGATGCCTGTGGCACTGGTGAGTTCATGAGCCAACCGGTTCCAAGCCTCTGCCTTATACTCCGTTCCTTGGAACTGGCCCTGCAGGAGTCGAGTCTCATGCCTATGGATAAGAGCCAAACCATGTATCTTGACTCCTCGATGCCCCAGCATTGAGCTCAAAAGCGTGTACCCTCTCCAGCACCAGGCATTCTAACTGCAGATGGGAGCTACAATCAGTTATGGTGAGTATTCCCGCCTATGCGGAAATATATGTCGCATTTCCCGCACTTTTCTGTGATTGGCCATTTTTGAATATTCTTGGCTGACTGCAGACCTGCTTAGCATATATATATATATATATATATATATATATATATATATATATATATATATATATGTTAACAGTGAATGTTTATCCTAATCTGTCTTGGCTTAGTGGTTCAGTACTTTGATTATGGTGCATGGTGCACAGTGTCCTGGGTTCAAACCTTATCATTGCTTTTTATTTTACTACTGTCCAGACAGGTTAGGGGGCTTGGCTGTGTTTAAGCAACTTTGCTCTACGTTGCTCCATGTTCCCGATGGTGCGCTGGTTGGTGTGCCGTGCACCTCCGCGCAAATCGATTATGCTGGGTAAAGCACTATTTAGCTATAGGGCAACTATTTTGCTCTGGGTAAAGTGTGATTTAGCTATGGGCAACTACATTACGCTGGGTAAAGTGCAAGTTAGCTATGGGCAACTATATTGCGCTGGGTTAAGCATTGCTTAACTGCGGTCAATTATATGTCAGGTTCCTTTATAAATATACATTTTGTTCACTGATACATAAGCCATTTGAATGCTTTTTAGTAAATGTTTAATCATATATGTCAGGAATTATTTCATATACTAATTTGGAACATAAAATAGGAAGGGGAGTGGTAGGACTTGAACCGTGAATGCCTCCTTTTTGTGCAAACGCTCTACCACTGCGCTATTACTATGTGGCATAATTTGCATGAACATTCCTTATTATGCTCTTCCATGTTGTAATTGCTAACTGCAGCTAAGCAATGGGCACACCCGCACACACACGCGCAAATACGGGCAGCTATATTGGGAATTAGAAAAAAAAATTAATGTTTTACTTTTTATAACTGTGCTGGGGTTTACAATGTCAGGGAGCGTGGTGTTGGGTACATGGACATTTGAGCGGACTCACTCTTGTGTGTTGACATTTTGTTTTTTCACACACTTGCAGGGGCATAGACCTTTACACTGCTCAGCAGTCAGACACGCCCCCTGCTTGCCTGCACTGTCCGTGTTGGACTTGGGGTTGAGTCAGTGTGCCCTCATGCATATTCTTGGCACGCTGACATCATACCATTCAATTGCAGCCTCCGACTAAGACTTATTTAGTCTTACACGGAGGATTTGTGAATCCGGGGGATCATTTAAGTAGATTTGAACCATGCATCAGAGAACCTTCATCTATAAACTCACTGCACTTACACCTTGTGCCACAAAGAAAGTTACCTAGTAGCTGTATTTTCTTCCCAGTACTATCCAAAGTGCCGATGGCCAAGCAATGCTGCCAGGCTGCTTTGTGCTACCTAAGGCAGCCCAAACTAAAATGTTCCCATTTTTTGCCTAAGCAGTGAAAGTGACTTTTCTCTTCTTTGTTGTCAGCCTTGCCCTAATATCCCCCCCACCTCCAATGTGTGCAAATGATGATGACTGTGCCTTGCCCTTTGCACATATCTTTGTGACTTAGGGTTACATATATCCTGCTTGGTGCACATTATTGTTTCTAATACATAATTTTATATTGCAAACATTTTACAGAGGAGATATTACTGACACAACTCTACACCTCAAAGAAATACTCTGCTTAGGGGAATATACATATTTCCATTTGAGAGCAATCAGTTATATTACTTTTTTTCTTAGAGGTTGTCCATGTCTGGTGTTATCATAACACAGCCATTACATAGTTAACTAAAGGTTTTGGAGTCTGACAGGCATCAGTTTCCCCTAATAGTATGCACATGGGTTCTTAGGCTTTGACCTAGGTAGTGATTGTGTGTGCTATCTTTGTCGCCTAGCCAGACCAAGGGAATACTGTGCACACCTCCATCTGCCAGCACCATCTGCAGCAGGTGGATCTCTCTCAAACCCCTCATCTATACCTGCTGGTGTTGCTGGCCCTGCCAATGGTCTCTGAAACTGTGGCCCTGCCCCTTGCCATTTCCTGAGTATTATATTTTGTAACACAGTACAGACTGTAAGCATTTTGATGTAGGTGGCTTGATTACATTGCAGTGTACCTCCTGATGTGTTTAGACACAGGAACATTGATTTAATCAAAACAAATACACATTCTATGATATTCATAGTTTGACTGTAGGCCTCATTGTATCCTTGCTCGGGTGGGTTGAGCGGGTTTCTCATGAGTGTTCAGATAATAATCTGCGTGCCCCACTAGATGCCTTTGAGGAATGTCATCCTTAGCAAACCTGGTGTACAGCTCTCAAGTGTGCCATATGTGTGAGTCATAGAAACTGCCTGAGTTACTTGTACAGACACTGTAAATGATCCATTGGGTATTACAGGCAACCTGATAGTTTATAGAGTGGAAAACTTTTCTGTTGATGTACCTGCTTCCTTGTTCACTGGAGCAGGCTTTTATTTCTTAGTGTGTGCAATCTATAGCCCAAACACTTCAGGAAAGTGTGCTACTGCATAGAATTCCTGCATGGTTCTGTCTCTCTCCTGTGGAGTTCAAGGGAAACCGATATGCATACTTGTATGCAGTAGCATTTCATTTAAAACTGAAAGTATTTTCTGTAGGCGGATGCCTGTGACATCCTAATATATTCCATGTGGATCTCAGGAAAGTACCAGCAGCTAGCATACATAATGCTAAACATATGTCTGTTTCCACTGGGATGGGTTTTTCATGATTTCCATGTGACCTGAGGTAGGTGCAGCAGAGGTTCCATATTTCCTCCAGTGTTTCCTTGTCCACCCTGAATCTCTCACCAATTTCTGTGTCATGCAGTCCATGATAAATCAAGTGAGTCTAAACACCCTTCTTCTCCTTCTTCTTGTCCCAAGTCTGGCAGTAACAACAGCAGTAGCAGCACCCTTATGTAAAGCCTGTTGCACATACTGCATAATGATAAAAACAGCAACTCCTAACATGTGCAATTGTGCAGGTATTCCAAAGAGATTTGGTGTACATGGCAAAAGCCTACACTGAGTGTACACAATTGCTTTATAGCTTCCTGAATAGCTCCACCATTTTGACTTGGTTAATTAGCATATAGTTCAGCTCTTTATGCTTTCATTAGCATATTCTGCCATTTCAATTTGTTTGGCAGCTCTACATGTTGCATAGAGATGCTTAATGAATACCAAATAGTATGCTATCCATGCCACTAACATGATCACTACACTTTGTGTAGCTTTTAATGAATATGGAACTTAGTATATCTCATAATTGACTGATTGTAATAGTCTTTGAGCTACTATGAACAGAATAGGAGTGAAATTAGGAACAGCTGCGATGGTTAGGGGTGTGCACATGTAGAGGGTGGGGGCGGACCCACACAGCTAAATGGTCATGTTGAAAACAAAGCTATGAGGTATACTAAACAACACTAGCAGCAATTTTTAAATATTACTCATGGATACTTAAAAAGTTAATAGAGCAACAAATTTTGCATCACATTGTAGCTCAGAACAATATGAAGAATACAACTCTAATAGCTGGCATTATTAGCTCACTGAAATCATCCAGGGTTTACTAGGGTAGGGATAGAATAAAGAGGGTAACATCAGGGTCATTCTGTCAGCACAGGAACAGGTAAGAGGGGTGTGTGTGTGTGTGTGTGTGTGTGTGTGTGTGTGTGTGTGTGTGTGTGTGTGTGTGTGTGTGTGTGTGTGTGTATATATCTGAATGAGTGCGTATTATATGAGAAGAATGAATGAAGAGGGTGCCTGTGCCAAAATCATGCACAGACCAACAAAGGTGCTTACTTTTGGAAAGTGCTTATTAACTCTAATGATATTTTCAGTGGATTCAGAGATGTATAGATTAGCCAGCAATGAGGACTTTCCTTATTGTAACTAACAAATCTGTGAATTGCATTTCCCACGATTGTAAATGAAGCCCCATTTGAGCACAGCTTTTACCATCTGTGGTGGGATTCTTTCTGAATCCCAGAGCATATTTTAATCAATTGCTTGCATTAAGGAAACTTAGAGTTAGTACCATTTAAGGGCCATACACTAAGAAGACTGTTAAGGAAGCATACCAGCCAAGAGTGGTACCTTAAATAGCACAGGGATATGGTCATAGATTTTAAGTGAGGCAGTATAATTTAAAAAAAAAAAAACCTTGTGGACTTAAAAAATATGGACATCTTAGATGCTGCACCATTCATATTTGTTACAAGCTGCAGGCTACTGATGCTTTTTTTCTTTGACTCTAGTGGTTATCATGCTGCAAGTGTACTTAACTAGTCCTGCTGCTTATCATTTTTTAGTGAACAATGATCTCACAAATCATCAGAGTTTGCCCTCAAGCCCTCATGGCACCGTTGGATGTTATTTATATATATATATATATTTTGTCTTAAGTATTTCAACTGCAAAAATCTTACTGGCTGTGAACTGACCCACAATCTTCACTCCCCATTTATTATTTCCTGGATTCATAAACATAGTATGCAGTTGAATAAATACATTCTACATATTATTTTTCATGCGATGCCATCCTTTTCCATGATTCATAGACAGGGATCACAGGAATGGACAGTGCCATAGAGAATGGTATAGCAGTAATGACAGCGGCATGCAAAACACAATCCCAACAATGAACACTGACATGCAAAATGTAATCCCAGAAATGAACAGTGGCATACAGAATATAATCCCAATAATGAACAGTGGCAAACAGAATATGATCCCAGTAATGAATGGTGACATACAGAGTATAATTCCAGTAATTAACAGAGGCATACAGAATAAAATCCCAGTAATGAGCAGTGGCAAACAGAATATAATCCCAGTAATGAACAGTGGCATACAGAGTATAATTCCAGTAATGAACAGGGGCATACAGAATATAATCCCAGTAATGAACAGTGACATACAGAATATCATCCCAGTAATGAACAGTGCCAAACAGAATATAATCCCAGTAATGAACGGTGACATACAGAGTATAATTCCAGTAATGAACAGAGGCAAACAGAATATAATCCCAATAATGAACAATGATTTACAGAATATAATCCTAGTAATGAACAGTGTTATGCAGATGAATGTTGGCTTCTGTGAATGGTGTGCAAATGCATACAGCACAAAGTGCCATAATGTCTGTACTTGTGGTCCAGAAAGGGCAATCCCTATGTAGAGTAACAGCACCACATATACATATATATCTATCTATATCTATCTATATCTATATCTATATATATATATATATATATATATATATATATATATATATATATATATATGGGGCTACTTCATATGATCGACAGACCATTTGATCGACATTCATTTGGTCGAAACAGGGATTTGCCCCCCTCCCCAATGTTGTTCGACCCTGGAGTTGTTATATAGTTAGGCGGTTGTGGGGGGCACATTTCATTTAAAAGCATGAAAATACAAGAAAAACTACACATTTTAAACAGAAAAAAAATATATACACACACACACACACACACATATATATATATATATATATATATATATATATATATATATATATATATATATATATGTGTGTATACACACATAACAAGGAACGTTTACTTATATAGTAAGATTTATTATAATGTACCACTTGTTTGTTCCTTGCTGCTGCTGTGCTCTGCCATCATGCTGCACAGATATTCATAACAAAAAGTAATAATAATTCATTAGGCATTATGGCCAAGGTAGGGTCTTAACCATGTTACGATAATGAAAGGGTTTTAGTGCTGTCATAACTCCAATTGCTGAGAGCTTACCTGTATTACTGTGCTGTGGGCAGAGAAAGGTGTCATGGTAACAGAGTTGCCTGCACCACAGGGACCTTCATTGCCAGTAGGGTTTTTCCTGCCATGAAAACCATTTTTTTACACTCAGTGCCAATGTGCTACACTGTAAGTGGAACAAAATATCAACAGGAAAGGGGATTGCTGTAGTCAGTGTCTCTACACCAAAGGTAATCCCTCTGGTCATGCAACTTATGTAGAATGGTGTGCTCTGGTCACACAGTGGAGTGAGACCAAATGTAAAGCTTTACTGCACTATGTCACTATATTTATAAATCATTACTGACTTCATTTTGCCAATCTGTTGTGCACCAGCCCTATACCATGGGTCACAGTTTTCACAAATCCTGCTCTAAATTACCGAAATCCTCACAAAATATATGTGATTGAATTTTTTTTTATTGTTTGTTTTGCAGTCAAATTATCATTTTGTATGACTGAATTTCTTTGAGCATAGCCTGTAGAGTGTGCATGATTTAGTATCTGTTTATTTATTTTGCTTGCATGGAGAAGCTGGTGGCCACCTTTTAAGCACACTGGTTTGATTACTAATGGGACTTCATATTTAGGTGCAGTCTAGCAAATTTAAGTTAACATTAGATGATATAAGGGGGATCAGGATGTATATTTAGAGTAATGTTACTGAATGGTGAAGGCTGTCTGTAATGATACTATAATGGTTTTAAAATTTGGCAGGAGGTGTCTTTGTAGGCTAGCAGTAATAATCCATAGATCTGAGATTCCAACAAAAGTCATGCAAGCACTAAGCTTTTGTAATTTTCTGTAGAGTGTATGACCATTTTCAATAAATGTCATTGATATACAGTTCCTATCCATCGTTGGAAGCAAGAACTGATATAGCCCTCTGAAAATCTAGGTATGTTATATAGCATGTCCCATATGACTGTCACAACCTCTTTGATGAGAAACTGTATCAAAATGTATGGGCTTACATGAAGATATATTGCTATTTCTTTTACTGAAGATATAGTTTTATACACCTATTTATGAGAAAAAAAACTTTCTGTTTATACAACAATAAGTAGCTCATTAAGAATGTCACTGTCAGGCAGTAATTTAATATTTTGCTTAATTGGTTATTAAACAGTACCACAAAAACTAATACTCTGATATAACTGTCTTCTGTGTTACATATGCTATCACCCGAACATACACACGAGATTGTTTTCTTGCAGCTCATACCAGCATCTCCCCATACCTGGCAACCTCTCAGCAGAAGAATTCTGAATAGAGACTAAAATAATGGAGGCGGAAAGGCACAAAAATTGAGACAATTTTTCAATACTGGTCATATAAACTTAGAAACATGTATTTTCTGAACATAACTCTCAATTGGTCAGATTTTTGCAGAATGTCCAGATTTTTGCCTAACTTTTTAGTCTGTTCCTCATAAAATCTGTGGTTTTCTGGCAAATCCCTGAGGATTGATGCCACTAAATAATAACACGTTTGAGTTTCGGATTTCATATCCCTCAAAAATGTGTGTTACCACAGATCCTTTTATTTTAGCAACTTTCTAAGTTTATAAGAGCAATGTTTAAAATATGTCCTTATTTTTGTGCCTCTGTCCCCCATTATTAAAATAATGGCCTTGCCCAGATTTCTTGGGATAAGAGGTTTAGAGGTATCTTTCTGAAGCGAATGAAGTTTGAAACTGAAATATGACATTATTTAGTGACTTCAGTCTTCAGTGATTTGCCAGAAATCAACAAATTTTATGATGAGCAGACCAAAAATATGAGGCAAAAATGTAAATAGTTCAGAGGTATGCATCTCCATAATACCATGATCCTAATGAGAGCAGCTACTGTTTCTCCAGATCCCTTTGTCCCTCACAACCTAAAGGTGTCCTCTCCTACCTTGACCATTTTCACACAACATAGTGGCAGGTTTTGCCAAACAGCTAAGCTTATTCAGATTAAGTCCCTTTATAAGCATTAAATGAGTGTGCCACACCCTCAGCCCCTCTAATCCTGTTGTCCTCTTTCTAACGCTGCAAAGATTGAATGTTAGCATTTGCATGTGCATTATCCCTGATGGCACAGAGTGATGAAGCCCTGAGTGTGTATGACCCAAGTAACCTGAGTATGAATAGTAGCTCAGGCACCTGTTGGAGCTGGATTTGGGGGAGAAATCAGTGTGATGGTTTTTGTCCTGATATGGGGTAAAGGAGAGGGGCCATATCTATTGACTGTCAAAAATTTTGCAGAATGCCCAGATTTTGCCTAATATTTTTGGTTTGGCCATTTTCAGCAGAAGCCCGAGGAGGAAAAGATCCAGAGAGTTAAATAACATCAAATAAAACACACAGGTGCAGGGACATAGCCATGAGTTAGTGAGGAATTCTTTGAGAGAGGACTTAAATACATGGAGGCCTGGTATAGTTCTGATTGAAATTGGGATAAAGTTCCACTGTTTGGATATGTAGTGTGAGTATAAACTTTGCCCCATACTTTTTTTTGATTTATAATTTTAAGCAAGTTTTTATCTTGAGAGTGCAGAGGGCTATTTGGTAAATAGTGATGAAGTACTGAGTAGATGTAAGGGCAGGTAGAGTGGTTAAATAGTATTTGATCGGTTAGAAGAAGTTACTTATGGACTAGTTGATGCGGGAGTTCTAACCAGTTGAGGCCATGTAACGTAGAGTAATGATAAGCTTTATGTAGCAGGTTAGCTGCAAATTTCACTATCTTGTTATAACATTGTTATAATTGTGATTTAAGAGAGATCTGGATGTTAGTCAAATAAGGCGAGCCATAGAGAAGGGACAAAGATAAGTGTTAGTTAGGTTGATTCTACTAGGAGTAAAGAATAATTGTTTTGCTCAGTATAGCAGACCTAGCTTTTGATGAGTTATTTTTGTGCAGTGTTATGTTTGAAGATCAGTCTACCAAGACTCCTAGCAATTTGCTATGTGCAGCTACTTCAATAGCTCTGTTGTTTAAAGAGGTAAAGTGGAAGTTACCTTTAGCATTGGCACGGGACTTTTGAAAACATAGTAGCAGTTTAGTCTTTTTGGGATTAAGTAAAAGTTGGCTTTGATGGAGCCACAGTTCAACTGAATTTAAGGCATTTTGTGTCATGAATTGGCTGTCAGATGAGCAGATGAGAATTGAATCATCTGTATACTGCATAAGGTAAGCTTGCTGAGAGGAGGTAAATAGGTTATTAATGAAAATTTTAAAGAGCAGTGGACAAGAATAGAACCTTTAGAAACATCCATTTCAACTAGGAGAAATGGAGAGAAAGAAGAGAGCCATTTGACAGATTGATATCTTTCAGATAGGTAGTTAGAGAACCATTGAAAAGTTGGTTTGGAAAGGCCAAGAGGGGAAATTTAAATCAGAAGTTTCTTATGCGACACTGTCTTAAGGGCTTTTGAAGGATCAAGAAAAACAGAAGCGAGAAACCTTCCTTCGTCTCTAACATTATTAATGGTAATGGAAAAGTTGAGGAGAGCTGTAGTGGTGTAATGGCCTGGTTGGAAAGTGTGGTGTGTTGGGGTTATGTGATCATTTTATAAAACGTACTGAAGGAGTTATTTATAAATACACTTTTCCAGGATCTTAGAAAGGCGGGGGGGGGGGGGGGGGGGCAAGGTGGCCATTGGCTGAAAGTTAGAGATTTCAGAGGAGTTACTTCCATTATGGAGAAGAATTATTATTTTTTTTTCATGAGGCAGGGACATTCAAGTCTTGAATAGATCTGTTAAGAAGAATTGAGACTGGGTATGCTATAGAATCTGCAATGAGCTGAAGGAACTCAGCAAGAAGATCATCAGCAGATGGAGACCAGGGTTTAAGCTTCTTTAGTAATTGTTTAACATATGATGTGGAGACAGGTTGGAGATTGAAGGCCTTGGATGTCTGTATTAGTAGAATTTTGAGGTAGATTAAATGGATGGAAAGAGCTAAGAGTAAGAGATACAATGATGTTTATGAACAAAGTGTTATCGTTTGTAGGTATAGGACAGGGGTTTGGTGAGGAGGAAGAGCAAGGTTGAAATATTTTCTTAACCGAGCTCCAGAATTTCTTTGGATTTTTTTATGATTATCTTGCGGTTCTGAGTAATATTTTTTTGTCTAGGTAAATTTGCTTCTTGGTGATGTTGCACAACTCCTTTCATAGATGAAAGGCTTGAGGGGTTTTATCTCTGTGCCATTGTTTCCATGTCACATTTTGCATGCAGATTTTTGTAGAATGAGACAGTCGGGGAGTTTAGCATTTTTTACTCTTTTATTTCTAGATGTGCCAAGGGTAAATGATGGTACTAATGGAATCAGGTAGAACCCCTGAGATAGCATATTTTCTGGATCAGAGACAAGAATCCAGTCAACAATAGAATTTTTAGGATTTGCTTTGTTGAGTCAAGTAGGGGAAGAGATCAGATGTTTCTACCCATACAAGTTAAGTCTAGTAGTTGGGGTGTTTGATGTCACAGATAACTAGTCAATGTTAAAGTCTCCTAAGGTAATGGTTTCAATAGTAGTATTTGTAGTTATCCAACAAGGAATTTCTTCTAATAAGCTAATATTATTACCTGGGGGTATGTAGAGGGCAACTATAGGAAGATTCTTATTTTTATTAACACTGAGAAGAGAGATAAGAAGTTCTGTGATTTTGAAGTTGGTATGTTAGTTTTTGAGAGGTGAGAAACTTCGACAGTTATTATATACAATTGCAATGCCTTATCTTTTTTGTTTAGTATATCACATTGAATTATATTGTAGCCAGTGGATAAAATTTCACAAACTTTTATATGGGCTTTTAGTCACATTTCAGTAATAACAGTAATATTGGGTGAGTATTGATGTAACCATGCTTGTAGGTCTGTAACTTTGCTTAGAGTGCTACAAATGTTAATGTAAGTACAGATACGTTTTGTGGGTGTTGTATAGGAGTTAGGGGCAGAGGATGGTAGAATGGATGAGGCTGAGGGGTGGGGGTTGGGATGGATATCACCACAAAGAGTGATTTTAGAGATGCGAGGATTAGGATTAGCATGAATATGGGAATGTAGTGGTGAATATTTTTTATATCCAATTACCAAGTAACTCATGTGAGGAATGAGGGCTAACAGGGTCTGTAAGGCCAACATTTTAACCTTTAGAACTTTCAGATACAAATCTAAAAATGAAAGATTTAGCACTGGTCACCAAAGGGTCCCTTTCTTTGGTACCAGAAACATTCTGGTGTAGAAATCTTTGCCCCTTGACTTAAAAGCACTGGTTCTATGACTCCCTGGGTGTGTAAAGACTGTAGAACATGAAAGAAAATTCTGCTTGGTTTGGAGTGTAAGAAGGTATTCTCCGGAAATGTGATTTTTATATCCATTGCTATCTGTGACCCACTTTCACCACTTTTAACACCTATAACTCTGAAACAATCTATTGTCAAAGGGAAATATTGAGGATCAGTTTATCAGACAGATTTACAGAGATATTAGCCAAGGGAGAAGGAAGAGGGTAAGGAATGCTGACATGGTCATCCTTTACTGTTCATCTGTCCCTTTTCCGAAAAGAACACTGTATTTTTATTGTTGTTACCCTATGTCATCTCTTTACTGCATTTTGTTTACCAGAAAAGGACTTATTTTCTTTACTTGGCTTTTTTGTGTGAGGGGGGTGGGATGCCTCTAATAGGTCACTACAATACAGTATAGATATATGCAGTAGAATTTTTGTAGTTTGTGCCAGGCTATGGTCCTGCATAAACAAGTGGTGCAGCCTGACAACACTATGCTAAGATATGCCATAGTTGAAGTAGCAACAGTAACAAACCAGGGAAGAGACAGAGAGGAAGACATAGGTGGAGCAGGGACACAGCTAATGTGTGGACAAGTGCAAAACAATACAGCATTGGCAAAGTGGTGGCATCTTGTCTACAACACTGGAACATGACATAGCACAGATATTATGATGCATGCTATAACACAAAGGCTATGAGAAGAAGTGAATGGGCTGGCTACAGCATGCATCAGACATCAATAAAAACCACAAATGATAGGTGTTGTGCAGGGCATAGTCATCACCTCCACAATGACAGCTGTATGCAAAACTGTAACTGTCAGTTCAGTTCATTATAGTTGTCATTAAAATAAGACATCTTCATCCTTTGGAAAGGATACTAATGTCAGGTTATATACCCATCTCTGCCACTGACACTGTACCTTTGATGACAGAGAGATACGATACATACTGTTGGTTATCAATTTAGAACACAGAGAATTTTATTTTTGTCTCATTTTCATGGGAAGTTTGCTTCAACTCCGTGAGGTGCCAGGTAAGACAGTCTTTCTATGTCCCAACATGCCTTGATGCTTTGGGTTAGTCATGTGCCCACATACTTGGCGATGACTAGTGAATACCTCTCCCACTTTTGGCTCTGATTATTAAGACAGCATGCTTACAGAGTTACAATGCAGAACTCATACTTTAGAAAGTAGAGCATATTACATTTGATGTTACTTTGTAGGTATATTAATTTGATGGTCCGCATATGTAATGTCATAAAGGTAGATTGTGTTTTGCTCTTATATACTACACAAGCTGTTTTTATAGTTATGTTTTAGACCCATCACATATGATCTTTGCTGCAGTCTCACATACCTATTAGCTTAAAATTTACCATCTGCATACATAATGCAACAACAAAAGAGAAACCACGCTTATTTTCTTATAAACATACAGAAAAACATCTGATTATGCATTCTGCATGAGATGCTTTCATAATTTTGTTTTAGACCCATCACATATGATCTTTGTTGCATTGATTCAAATACCCATTACTGTAATGTTTAAAACGTGTATAGAAAATAAAAGAAAAAAAAAATACCTCAGATCTGCTTTCTTGTAGTGGCAGAGAAAATTATTTAAAATTTGCTTTTACACAAGAATGCAGACCAATTGCTCCTGGCTCTGTGGTGCAGAAAGATAAAGCCCCAGATGGCCCATATTCAGTTTGTGACGCCAGCAATGGAGGGACCTGTTGGTGGAGGATGGGAGTGAGCATCTCACACTGTGCTACCCTTCCCGGGGTTGGGGGGGTAGCCTGACTCGCTGCAATAGCAACATGAATAACCAGGTGAGCTGCATGTAAACTTCAAAACAAAAGCCAAAACACAAAAAATACATTGACCATAGGGCACAGGACCAGTCGCTGTAAGGTCCAACTATTTATTAAAAAATCACAGTGTCAAGCGCTTTTGTCTTTGACAATTCAGAGACTTCTTCAGAATAAACAGAATGTTCAAAAAATCATCACATTAAATACATTAAACAAAACACACACCCTTTTTCCCAGTCATTAAACCTCAGCTAAATAAGCAATCATAGCTTAAAGGCAAACCAATAAAATCAGTATTTGAAAGCATTTCTATACATATAAAAATTAGCCAACAATAAGAGCAGAATGACCATTGTGGACACAACAAACATTTTTTTAAAAAATACTTAACAACTCAAATCATACATAATAAACAAATCAGTCAATCAATCAGTCAATAAATACATATAGTTCCAGTGTACTTGTCATGAGTGATACTAAAGACAAGCAATACAGCAAAGGCATTCTCTTTCCTTTTCGATAAACTATTCGGCCATTGTGAAACTTGGAACCAGGATAACAGTTTATAAATTCACTGCTTATACTGCCAGATATTTGGGTCAGTACAAAGGTCAATGTATAATTTCTACAGTTAGTTAGTCTCTTGTTTGTGGAATCAGACAATAATGTTTAGACTGGATAACTCTGTGCAAATTGCTGGCTGCAGCATGTTAAAGCTATTTGCTTTTCTCCTTTTTAATAGGAATGTGTACACTGGCCTTTAATTTGTTTTATGTAGTTCCATAGTAGGGTAGCTCTTGCTATGTAATAATGAGTTATTTGCTGCTTGACAGTGGTAAAGCCCTCAGCTTGCTTTGCTGCATCCTCAGTTAAGCTATAGCATATTACACTAAATACATGATGTGACAGGATATCTCATGCAATATATAAACTCTGATATATACAGCTCTTGGAGGAGGTCATTCAGAAAAAATGGATGGCTACAGTATGGATTTACTTATTTATTGATTGATTGATTGATTGCTTGACTGATTTCCATTTGATAACTGGGAGGGGGAGGGCAGGTCAATTGACCATTTTCAGTCATGATTACAAGTCTCACATTAAAGCAAGTGGCATTCTTTTTTTAAATCAATGTATGTCTTTATCTTGTTCCAGCATGTTACCTCATCTCCATTCTCCCTCACTTCAAGACACAGAGCCTAATTGCAGCCCATATTCATTACCTCACATGGGGATTGGTGCTCCTATTGGCTGCTTGTAGAAGTGCATAAGGCTACTTTCTCAGGCACAATGATGTGGGAGATTTTTTTCAATTTCTTGTCATCTGTTTCCCATAAGTGCAGTATATCCACTCAGTGTTCATATTACATATGATTCCATATACAGTATATACATACTAATAGTATCCGTAGGGACAGCTTTGACTGAACACAGCAACTACTAACCTGTGGCCTTTGGTAGGGGGTCACTGTTGCTATGGCTGATTCTTTCATCATTGTTCTAGGATGGGACAGCTTTCAGGCATCCAGTTTTAATTGTCCCTCCCTTTCTTGTCCTATTGATAGCCTGAGGTGCTGATCGAGCCTTAACTTCTGGGGGTACAGTATTGTGGAAAACTCCTATGAAAGGAGTTTAATGATTTTATACTATACATTAATCAATTTACTGAGTTTTTAGTATTTACACAGGATGAAAAAGATAGAATACCTTATTTGGACATACTTCTTGAGAAAGACTATTTAATAAGGACATATAGGTCTAAGGTATACCAAATGACAACCTTTTCTAACACTATTCTCCACTATTCTAGCATGCACCCAAAACATCAAAAGAGGGCTATTGTGAAGGGACAGTATGTGAGAGCAGCTAGGATGGTTACTGAGAATGAGAACTTTATTAATAAATGTAACCTTATGAAAGGGACGTTTTCGAATAAGGGTTAACCTAAGGGTATGATTGAAGTATTAATGAAAAAAAGAGGAAGAAGATTTTTAGTGCCATATCATTGCACCATTGGGTTAACATTGGGGACAAGATGGTAGGAGATGTTACCCTTTGCCCTTATCGGAGCTCCTTTATTATGAGCTTTAGCTTGGATTGTGAAATTAGTAGGTAGATGCTAAATAAAAATTAGATTATTATGAAGGAAGATGTGGACATGCACACTAAGATGGGTGAATGACCTATGGTTGTATATAGGAAGGGTAGTAGTTTTAAGAATTTACTTGAAAGACCTATAAAAGTACATGGTGGTATGAGGAATGGCATGAAGAAATATGGGCAATGCCACTATTGTAAATGGATCAATGTAGGAGCCAAATTTGTTATCATTAATAGGGATTTTAGCATTGGGGTACATTTAATTGTAAAACCCAGGGGGTTGTTTATATTGCCATCTGACAAATATGTAAATCTTTCTATATAGGGAAAATGGAGTGTGCACTTAGAGTGGGAATTTACGAGCATTTATATGATATGACTAAAGGGAACAATGGTAACGCTCTGGCAAAACATTTAACATTATATTCAGAACATGATCTTAAATTTGTTATCATAGAGCAAGTATGTCCATCGAAATGGGGGGTGCTTGGTCACTACAGCTGAAATAAGGGAACTGTATTGTTTTTTGATGCTTTTAAACCCCTGGGTTTGAATGATAATTGTAATATTACATGTTTATTGAAGTAAAAAGTTCTTGAAAGATAAGTAAACCCTCATTGTTAGGGGACATAGTTTTGTGTCCTATTCCATATATAAGAGGACCTGGATTTATTGTGCTATTAGAAGGTACCTGATTGACTCTGGGACTTTGTAGAGCTTTTCTTTCTCCATTGTACTATTTGGGTGGGTAAATGGGCTGATTAGGGTTTAATTCAAACATTATTGTAAATAAGAAGGGTAATGATGGCTAAACCTATTTTTATGTTATTTATTAGGTAAATTTGCTTGTTAGAGTTTTATATAATCAGTCATGGTGTTACATGACATTATCTATAGCCATACCACCCTGTATGTGTCTGATCCTATCTGATCTTGTAAGCTAAGCAATGTCAGGCCTGATTGTACTTGGATGGGAGACCACCTGGGAATACTAGTTTACCTAAAATGAAAAGCAATTTTATGTATTTAATTTTGCAGGTTTTTTCACAGATTTCATATGAATGTATTGCATTTTTGGTAGTCCAGATAGGGTATTTTTAATAGAGAGTATTTGATTGCATTTATTATTTAACAAGCTTTGGCTTTTAACCGTATCAGACTTTCTATGGATTATTTGGTTGTGTCTATTTGGTGTGGGTTCTTTAAGAGGCTTTAAGGTAGGCCATGTGACTTAGAAAAGTTATTTAAGATGGTATGTGCTGTTTTTTAATTATCTGTTGAAGTCTTGGGGTAACCCCAAGTGCTTATTTATTTTTCATACAGTTTTACACATTGTAAAAATAAGTTGGTTTATGGATAAAATCTACGTTTTAAAACTGTTTGGAGCCACAATTTACTTCACTGCCTTCCCTCCTGTTTGGCTCCTATAAAAGGAGGTTAGCTGAGCAGCATTTAGTCATGCTACATGGAATGACTTAGCAATAGGAAATGGACTTTACCCAGAATTCCTTTTCTGAAAGGCATACTAGGAGATGAAAGAAGTAAGGAAAATCTGAGATGTGTGAACTCGTGGGTGAGTATGAGGACAGAGACAACAGAAAACAGCTTGCTGTGTGAAACACAAGTCAAAAGAAAGAGGTCATATTTTCTAGACTAGTTTACCTTCTTTAAATTTCCATCCTACTTACAAAAAGATAGGCAATGGTCCATTACAGAACATGCTGTCCCCCAAGAAGTATCCCCCAAATGGAGTCACTGTTCGCATTTATAACAACTAAACAATACAATTCTGGTAAAGCAGTTCTACCTCTGTAGGACAAGAGCTTGTGAAAAAAAAACTGTAGCATTAATCATTGAGCCTCATTGTTCTGTAAATGAAGCCAACATGTTAGAGCTAATGTTTTTAAGGCTATAAAATGTCATATTTTAAATATAATTTTACTGCTGTTTTATAGAATACTGTAATTCAGATTCAAATGCTATGTCTACAAAGTATAGGGAGTGCTCTAAGCAAGATTTATGACCCACTTTACTAAAATTCCAAATGACATACTTATAAAATGTTTTCTTAAGTTGTGATATTTATATACTAGCTGTAACTGTAATGATTCAGATACATGAGAGTCATCTCAGGCCAAACGTTATCAGAGTTTCCACAGCCAGGCCAACAAAGGACATGGAACTGTGCACATAATTAACTTACGTCTGTTCATACACAGAGATGCAATACATGTTAACAACTTGCAGACAGAAGTAAGGGAAAAAATATAAAAACATCAGTAAATTATCTCTGCCTAATAAAAACAATAATTTTGTGTCAGTTGAAGTTTTACAGCCTTTATATAAAACAGACGTTTTCTACCTACACCAGCAATGCCAGCAATGAAAGATGCTATGGAGATGAACATGCTTTGCACAAATATTTAGGTTATTACTGCAACATTTTTGGCTTCCTGCAGTTGATTCAGAAGTCCCTCTAGGACAGCTGTGTAAATAAGGACCTTTGGTACTATTCACTTATCTTGCTTAAAAACAAATATTTTTCTACTTCAGTGTGAAAAGTATTTAATGATTAAGTGTTCAGTCTACATTCTATGTCCTATAGTGATTTAAGAATAGTAAAGCAAACTTTTGTTACTGTTGCATGACTTTTTGCAGAGGGACTACTAGGCAGTATTAGCAAAGTGCCCCCCCAAACTTTGCCTTATTCTGATCTGATGACTACAGTACCAGATAAATATATATATATATATATATATATATATATATATATATATATATATATATATATATATATATATATATATATATATATATATTTGGTATTTTTATGTTTGTTGTTGTGTGCAGTGGTGTGTTTCTTTATGTATGTTGTTTTGGAGAGTGTGTGTGTACATATATATGGGAAGCAGACAGTTGGTCAAATATTAGGAACATCAAACATCAAACATCCATAATGCCAGCACAATTGACTGAAGAGTCATTTAACCAAAGAATGCCAGTTTTACTTAGTGCAATTCATAGTAGTGGGGGTCAAGAACTTCCCCCTTTCCCCACTGTATTACGATGCCATTGCTGATATATATAATTATCAGGGAGGTCCATGAGGCTTGCCCCTAGCAAAAAAAAAAAAAGGGTTTTCCTTTCTCATGTTTCATTTTAAATCAGCTGATATACCTATACAATGTTAATTACAGCACTCCCAATACTTTGTAGATTTAGTATTTGTATCTGAATTACAGTACTCTATACAACAGTAAAATTATATTTAAAATATGACATTTTATAACCATAAAGACCTCAGCTTCATCACTTTGGATTAATTTGCAGAACAATGAGACTCCATGATTTTTGTTTGATTATTCGCTGTTTGGAAATGTGCTTTTTGATTTAGTGTTATACACTTATATATATATATATATATATATATATATATATATATATATATATATATAGGTATATGGATCTACTTCAGTAGATTGAACTTTTACAAGTACGAACCACATATGTCTGAGACAATATGTTCAAACTCGTAAAAGTTTGAACACTGAAATAAAAACACATAAAACAGAAAAACACAAAACTAAAGGTATATAGTAGGGGTGCTACACCCCTTTGCACCCCCCACACCCCCCTTACTTAAATATATCAACTCCGAGATCGCAGTACATTGCGGAAATGGGAAATCTTCCCTTTCTGCTCTGTACGGAGATCTCCATTCAGTCCGATCGAACATTTACAAGTTCGAACATATGGTCTCGGCTATATGTGGTTTGAACTTGTAAACGTTCGATCAACTGAAGGGGGCCCATATATATATATATATATATATATATATATATATATATATATATATATATATATATATTTTTTTTTTTTTAATAGCAGAATGGTAGCTAGTCCTCTTAAATGTGTTGGCATACAAGGTTCAGATTGAATAGTGGCAAATTGTGCATTTGTGTTTTACTGTTACCTCAGGACTTATCAAACTATATTGATTTTATTATTTAGCACTTAGATTACAAATATTTAAAAAAAAAAATTAGGAACTGTCACCGTATCTAGCTAGGTTCTTTATAGACTCATAATTAATTACTAGTCATGTGGTCCGAGTCCCTTAAGAAGCTTAGCCCTATTTTCCAATTGTCCCAAAGTACTATCTGGTTAAATAACTTGATCAAGGTCAGACAGTAAATAGAAGAATGGTGAGGGAATTACCCTACACCACAGGAAGCAGCTCATTAGCAGCTCATAGCCTTAATTGTGTATGCTAGGCAAAAGAGACATGCCCCTGTCTGGGCTTTTACACCAACCTTTCAGTCATTAGCTGAATGCACTAACTAGTTGTGTAACAGAAACATATTGGCCTTTCATATCTATAGAGGTCATCAAATCATTAGTAGTCTTGAGGATTGATGATGGACCTGCTAAGTCAACATTTGATAATTATTTTTCTTTTTTTTGTATTGTTTTTGCCCTCTTGCTTGCTGGCCATTATGCCTCCCCAAGATCAGGCCACTACATTGCTCATGTAGGCCCATCATCCAGGCACCTATAAGAATTGTTTATTCCCTTGTAGCTCCTGACAATAAGATTATTTTTTGTTTGTCACCTAACCCATAAGCATTCATTGATGTGAGCAGTTGTATCCCTGCAAAGCCACATATGCTGCTCTGTCATTCATCCATGTTCCCCACATCTTCCAACAAGGGCTTTCTTGGGCAGTCATGATGTAGAGAGCCAGTACTGGGAAAATATTAATTTGGATGCCCAAGACAGAGATGGAACATGCCTGCTTATTCTTTCTCGAAGTAACTTCTTCAGGATGTTTCCCTCAGTAACTCTTTCGTGTTCTTACCTTATATCCTTCTTTCAAGTTAAGACTAAGACAGTTCTACCATAGTAAAATGATCTCAACTGATTCTAACAGTGAACTAAGTTCAGGTTCAAAGTTAAGATAAAATGTATTTACATGTCCAAGTCTTAACACTGTTGCAATATATGATATCAGGAGGAGCAGTCATAAATAAGGAAAATGTGAGATATAAATAATAAAAAACAATGTGTAACATAAGAGGAAAACTAATAATGCAAACAAAATTACTCAAGGAAATCAAAGCATTCAAATGGATTTTCAGTTATAGGTGAGCTCATGAAGGTGAGCTTTTAAGGAGGTCTAATAGCCACTTAACTTAGGTCTGCTCTTAGTCAGGCAAGTAAAATAATCCAGAGGCACAGGTCCTGTAAACACACAAAAGAATGCCACAGTTCTCAGGCTATGTCTCTCTAGAATGGTCCCAAAACATGGAGATTAAATGGCCAAATAAATAGACTTCAAATATATCAAGTCTGAGATGGCCATTTTTTGGAATATTCCATTCTCTCCAAGGTATGGTTATCTTGGAGATGGTATATATAAGGTCAAGTGGGGGCTTGCCTCCCAAATCGGTGGTGCAGAGGGCTTCTCCGCCCTGCAAAATAGAACTTTAAAAAGAAGACTGATGTTCAAGATCCACTTTACTGACATTGGGAGGGTGGCCTAATGGTTAAAGTGTTTGCCTTACAAACACAAGGTACAGGGTTTGAATCTCACAGGAGATAATTGGCTAGGCTTAAAATGGCTCAGAAGGGCAATTAGCCTAGTACTAATCTATGATTCTATGAATTTCAGTGGTGAGCCAGAACAGCCAGCAGCCACTGCAAGCCAGATCAGAAGGGATGAGACAGATGGTAGCAATATAAAAGGTGGTACACACAAGGAGGACTGAAATCATGCATGCCTAAATCATGACCAGAACTTTGTAAATAATCCTCTGCTGAACAGACAGGCAGTATTGCTCTCTCAAAAGTAGTATAATATGCTGGAATATAGATAATCCAATGACTAACTGGGTTGTGGAGTTTTGAACATGATGCAGTCAGTCAAGCCTAGTCAAGACGTTCTAGGTGTAGATTACTGTAATAGTCCAAACAGGATGAGGCCATGGCATAAACCAGCACAGGGAGGTCTGCAGATTGAATAAGGGCAATGTTTCTGAGATGAAGGTAAGAAGATTTGACAAGAGCTGAAACCATTTCCCTTAGTGTTAGTGTGTCATCAAGTTCAGCACTCAAATTATACACTTCAGACATGCATTCCAGTTGCTAATCACAAGTTATGTTGGGAGACAGTTCTAAAGCATATGCATTCCTCATGGTAACATGTACAACCATGATAACCATCTTTGCAGTATTAAGCTTCAGACAATTGACAATGATCCAGTCATGACTAAATTCCAAGTGAATGGCTAGCTTATTTATGACAAGCATAGATTCCTAACAGAAAGTGAGCTAAACTGCATGTTGTTAGCATAGAAATGGTATCACAAAACCTTCCGCCTAACAAAGTCAGTCAAAGGCAGCATGTACACTGTGAACAATAAAGGACACAAAATGCAAATGGTAGGGAAAAATCACCCCTTTCACTCTACAATCCATTAACAACAGAGGGGCAATAGATCAGCTCCTTGCAGTGAAGTATTCCATTATTCCAGTAATACTGAGAATTTATTTTCAGTCACTTAAGAAAAAAAGTCACTTCTATAGCTCTGCAACTTCCTCATCAAATGTTTATGGTCTGCACTGCTCTTTTGATTTGAATATTACAGAGGAAATGTATGTGATGCACATGAATTCCCATTGCTCTGATAATGCTTTAAATTCAACACCACTGCAGAGGCTTCATCTGCACCCTATGCCAGTATCACAAACCAGCACCCTACCCCTTCAGCTCTTTAAGTTAAAAGTCAAAAAAAGCAAAACTTCACTGGCTTAATACAGCAAAGTGCTTTGGTGCCTTTTTTTTTTTTTTACAGTTAGAACCACCCTCATATGCAAGAAGCTCTTCCACTGAACATCACAAAAAAATCCTGTTCCTTCTACTGGCACACTGACCACGTGGCCAGATACATGACCCCTATCCATCCTCCTGGCTAAAATAGGCTGTTCTGTTTCTGTGTTTTGCACCAACCCTCTTCCCCCACAACAGTTTATAGTTTGCTCTAGTTTATACCCTGTCTGCATGGAGTGATAAAACACTCATGTATTAGAAAATAAGTCATTTAAACTCTAGCAAACTGCTTGCTAAAAATGTAACAAACAGCTGTTACAATTTATACCCTGCCTGCATGAATCTCAACAGTAATTAAAAAAAAAAATTGCTACGGTTTAGACCACACAGAGCACTACAGCACTCTGGTTTGAAAACAAATGCAATACTTGCTTTTAAAAGTTGGTATTGCACTAAAGAATGATGGGGATGATCAATGGCCGATCATGCCCACCCAACACTTTACACCTAGGGCCATTGCCCCTTGCCCCACCCTAGCTACACTTATGCACCAGTGTACTGCGGATACCTTCCTGATAAAATTATATCTGCAACATCATTTCTTTAACATATTGATTTAGTGCAATGATTGCATCTCAAGTCATTTTATCAGTTTATCTCACAACATCTTGAAACTTTTAACAACAATCCACATAGGAAAAATACTGTATATGCTTTCCTGAAACATAAAGCAATGTGCTACAGTCAAACTTCATCATCTTATAGAAACTGTATGAAGACAGCATAGCCTCTAATGGGTTAGTGTGGTAAAAGTTATCACATGCAAAGAAGTTCTAAACTTCTTATTCTGTTTGTATAGACTCATGGCCAAAACAGCACATCACAACTTCACACTTTTCACCAGACTGTACTCAAAATAATAGTCATACATTCTTGATAACATTTCTCTCCTCAGCTGATTTATATATTTTATTTGTTTTTTATTTTCTGCTACAGTGTTGTGGACTTAAACTTTATTTACAGGAGTCAGCCACGGCTAGCCACAAACCCCACGTATGTTCCATCACTCCATTATTCTCAGTGCCATTACATGTTGCAGCAGGCCCCACACCAGACTACTGCTTAACAGGGAGTACCCATATACATGTCTTCATTGGGCATGTGTCATTTTTCAAGAAGGAAATAACTTTTTGACTATGAGGTCTATGAACACCTTATCACCAAGTGTACAGGAAAGATATCAGCAAACAAATTACTAAAATAGACTGTTGTCATAATTTCCTATGCAAGATCCATGTAAAAGATCAATTTGTATTCTTATTAAAAATAGGAAAACAAGATTCAAGGTGGTATTACTTGTTAAAACCAATGTTTTGTTTTAAGTTAATACAAGAGATGAGCACTTTTGCCCTTGTCAGAGCATCATCAGATCTCGTTTCAACAAAATAAATTATGATTTTAACAAGAGTACGATCTTGAATCCTGTTTTCTCTTGCTTTGTTCTTACCCAAGGAGTTTCCACAGTACTAGGTTACATTGTATCTCTCTCTCTCTGTATACATTATATATATATATATATATATATATATATATATATATATATATATATATATATATATATATATATATATATATATGTATGTACTGGGAACATCATCATTTGGTGGTATGCAACTATGGTGATAAGCTTGTAAGATGCCTTGTCTCACTCTCTGTAACTATGGCAATATCTGAATGCAACCCCTTGTCATCATCAGGAAAAGTAATCACCTAGACATTTATTTATTTAGTTATTTATTGACATGTGGTGACTGGGAAAGTCCACTTAGGTCACACACCACTTTTCAGCGACCGCCTGGGGAGAAAAGCTCCACAATACAAAGTTTAAGTGATAAAAAGTTTAAGCAGACAATCAAAATTATTGAACATTATACATTTGTGTCACATCATCTGAGATATAATAACTTACAATAAGATACTATCCATTCATAGCAACTGAAACATAAATGGCAATTTGGAGACGTGGACAGATATAATTGTGCTTAGAAAATAGGTAGTGTTGGACCTTTCATTGGATCTAACACTTTAAGGTTAGTACAAATGTAGATATGGGTGATGGGTTTGTAGGGAGAGGGGAAGGGATCAAATGAAGGTTGTAGACTAAGGCCAAAGAAAGGTGAGTTAATGGTATAAGTGTATTAGTATGATTTATGCAGGTCAATAGTGAGGTCAGACGAACGTTAGGGGAAGAGGAGTTTGAGGTAGAATAGAGACTGAGAGCTGTGGTTGTAAGCTTACAAGGTAATGGTTAACTAGAGGGGCAGTCAGTATATTCTATTGACTAAGGTAATAGGATGACTTCTGAGAAGGGCAGAAAAGAGTTAAGAGGAATGGAAGGAGGATTGAGATAATTAGAGAAATTATAGTACATGTGTTTGGGAGCAAGGACATATGTGACCTTTGAGACATGCCCCAGAACATGGGCTTATCTAACTTGCTTTACACACTATAATCTATTTCTGTCTTCATTTTCAGTGTCTATACTCAGTCCAATCTCAAATTCATGATTTTGGTCCCAGTTCATTGCCCAACAGATAAAAGAACCTGTACTCTACAAAAAAATGTGTAAATCTATTAGCTTATTCTGCACACAATTACTGCATGTCACACATATTCATATGTAGTTATTGAACTACAATTGTTTGTATTAAAATTTCACTGTGGCCCCTTCTTAGAAATTTTTTATTTTAGTTTGTTAACTGGTGAGTGCACTTTATCAAATGACCCTTTTTAGTAATGACCTGTGTGTTAAATGCAATACCATACATACAAACCAGTGATATGTGAAGAAATAATATCCAGAACATTCACATTTACAGAGCTATAATGCAACGTTTATAATACAGCTGAATTATAATAAGATGCATGACTGTATTCTTTACATAGGTTCATAAACATTTATTAGGCTAACAACCACATGGCATACTTCTCAACCTCTTAGAGCAAGAAATCTGGGCAAGGACACAAATTATAGCGGACAAAGACCCAAAAATAGTGACACTTTAAGTAATACTCTTACAAACTTGAAAAGTTGGTAGAGAATAACAGGTTTTGCATTAGCATGAATTTTTCCAAAGGATACAAAGTCTGAAACTCAAATGTCTGCCATTAGTTTCTGTCTTTAGTCCTCAATCATCTATCATTGATTTTTCAGAAAACCACAGTTTTATGAGAAACAGACCAAAATATGAGGCAAAAATCTGGACGGCTGATAGGTATGCCACAAGAACCTTTTTAAGTCTAACATGCATCCCTAATCTCTGACAAGTTCTTGCACACTTGATAAGTATAAGCAGGGGCTTGGGAGATAAAACACTTTTAAGCAGAGGCCTGGGAGATGAATCATTTGCAGGCTGCCTGTGTCCATTAGAGACATAGGTGCCAACCCAGGGATGAATTTCCTGTTCCCCCTCCAGATGTCCAAGTTACACTTGAATTGTGTTAGGGAGGAACTCAGCTTTACATGAGTGGGAGGTGACTTGGGTTAGGGATGAACTCTGCTTCACATGGATGGGGAGCCTGTTCCAGAAAATGGCTAGGCTCTGGGATATATACCTGCATTTCCAGCAGGTCCTATTTACATCACAGGCAAGGATTAAGTCTTTAGAATGGGTAATTCTCGTGCTGTTTCTTTTGTGGATATGCAGGAGGTCAATCAGAGTGGAGTCTGACTGTGCCTTGTATGCCAGGCATAGATCACCCCTCAACAGCCTGTAGGAGACAGAATGCAGAAATAGGGCCTTGAGGCAGTCTGCACAGTACATGTTACCTATGCCCTGTATTCTGTTAGTGAGGAACCACTATGGACTTTTCAATTGTTGGATATACCTGTTTAGGAACATACCAAAGGTGACATTGTACTCAATGATAGGTCTGATGAATGTCAAATGCAGTGGAACAATGACTTCCTTGGAACTAGATGCCATACATTTGTTTATAAGTTACACAACATAGAATGATTTCCTAACTACTGTAGACACTTGATGGTCAGTGGCTAGATTGCTGTCTATGTGTGCCTCCAAACCCTGACTACAGGGTCAACTTTTAGGAGTGTGTTATCAATATGATAGTTACCATGGGTGGATGACATCCAGAAGGATACGTTTATGCATTTCTTAGCATTTAGTTTTAGTACATGGCTCTGACACCAGTTGTTTGTCAGTGTTAGCCATTCCTAGAGAACATTTGTATCTATGGGGGATTCGATCACCACTGACAGCTCCTAATTTGCAATCATCTACAAATTTGGTCAGCCAGAGTCCATTGACATTGTCCTTGACTTCAGGGAAGTAAATGCTAAAAATGAGTAGTCCCAGGACCCATCCCTGAGGGACTCAACTTGTGATTGGCCTCTTTGTAGAAGTGGACTACACAGTTCTAATTTCCTGGGTCCTGTCTGTAAGCCAGCTGGCTATCCATCTGGTGACACAAGGGTTTGTACTTAACCTCTTGAGTTTGTCAATAATGCCTGAGTGGGGTATTATGTCAAATGCCTTGGCTAGGTCAAGGTATGCAGTGTGAACAATTTTGTCCTCATCCATTGCTTTGATGAACCTGTTAATGAAGTCCACCAGGATGAGTAGGCATGATCTACCCTTGATGAAATAAAATTGGGTTGGGTCCAGTGTCTGGAGGTTTACTATATTAGTATTGATGATTTCCATAATTCTTTCCATGGTTTTGCATATACGACTAGTGAGAGTTATGGGTCTGTAGTTTCCAGTGTCTGTAGATGGCCAACCTTTGTGCAGAGAGATGGCTATTGCTGCATTCATGAGTCACAAAGCCTGTTTGGAGACTACAGTTAAATAACAATTCCAGACAGCCCAAGCGGTCATGTTTCATGCTATTTAGAAGGCTTCCTGGTATTTTGTCTGGGCCCATTGATGTAGTGTTCTTGGTCTTAGAGAGTGTATTGAGGACCTTTTCCCTAGTGATAACAGGGTGAGTTATATTTGATGGTATTTCATAAGGGGAGGTTGTGCGGAAGACATGGGTAAAGTTGGATTTGTCAAACAGTACATTTGCTATGTCTTCTGGCTCAGTATAACTGGCTCCATTAGCAATGAACTCTTCACACAATTGTGTATTGCCTTTGAGATTGTGGACATAGCTAAAGAATGCCTTGTGGTTGTCCTTAGCCTGGGAGGCAAATATTTATCTAAATTTTGACTTTATTTGTCCTCTGAGCTGTTTGTTTAGTTTGATGAGACTGCTTTTATCCTGCTGGGTGCTGCACCTCCTAATTTTTGCCATAATTTTCTTCCTTCTGTTATACAGCCGATTGATGTTGTGATTCCACCAGGGGGATTGTTTTTTTGAGCTGGTTGTGTACTTCTTCCTGGTGGGTACAGCTGCTCAATGCAGCTATTAACATGTCTGAATAGGGTTTCTGTGGACAGTTCCATGTATGCAGCAGTG
This sequence comes from Protopterus annectens, assembly GCF_019279795.1. NCBI lineage: Eukaryota > Metazoa > Chordata > Ceratodontiformes > Protopteridae > Protopterus > Protopterus annectens. Next base: position 1,011,216,484 of record NC_056728.1, read on the forward strand.
TTCCCAGGGTTTACAAGGGCTTGAAACTTTGTCACTTAATAGCAGGAAGTTAGCCTTAGAGTAGTTCCTGAATATTCCAGGGTTAGCTGGGGTTCCAGGTTTTACTATTACTTCAAAGGAGACAATTTTATGGTCTGATCTTACCAGAGAAGACATTAATCCTGGGTGTGTGCAGCACTTTGCCATATTAGTAAGGACCAGTTCCAGTATGTTTGCACCCCTGGTTGGTGTATTGACAAAATTCACCATCTTTCTGCCTATACTTTTGGTGTTATACAAGATTTTCAGATAATAGCTTCATAGATTCATAGGAGAGTACTAGGCTAATCACCCTGGAGCTAACACAAGCCTAACCCAAGAACATACCCGGTCTTCCTGTTGCTGGATGTTAGTTCCTTGTACCCCTATCTAGCAGGGCTGTTGAAATGATTCCCAGGGTGAATTTTCTGTTACCCATCCATTCATCAAAATTTTTCTTGAGGAGGGCAAATGAGCTGCTCTGCTTGACATGAATGGGGAGTTTATTTTATTCCAGAGTATGAGTAATCTTTGGGTTAGGAACCTGTCCCTCCAGCAGGTTCTGTTTATTGTGGTGATGAGGTTGAGATCCTTGGACTGTGTGGTGTGGAGGGATTGAGTCTTTTTCAGATGAAGCATGTCTAGTGACACTGGGTCTGACATGGCTTTATATGCCAAGCAGAGATCGCCTCTAAGTAGGCGATATGAGATGACATATAGCTGTAGTTTTTAGAGTTTGTCTGCATAGGGCAAGTGTTTGAGTCCTAGGATCCTCTTAATGAGGAATTTCTGTGGCCTCTCCAGTTGTTGCAGGTGTCTGGTGAGGTACATGCCAAATGGGGCATTGTACTCTATAATGGGTCTAATGAGGGATGAGTAGAGAGGGACTATGAGCTTCTTCCTGGATGAGAAACCCTTTGTAATGAGGTGTGCTATATATATAGAAGGACTTTCTAACTACAGTGGCCACATGGTTATCAAAGGAGAGGTTGTTATCCACTTGTGTCCCTAGATATCTTATCACACCTTGAGAGTTGAGAGGGCTACCGTCGATGTGGTAGTTCGTGGGTTTTTGCTGAAGGGAATGACAATGCACTTTTTGGCATTGAGCTTAAGACCATGGTTCTGGCACCAGTCACTGGTGTCATTGAGCCCTTTTTGTAGGATGTCGACATCAGCTTGAGAGTCAATAATGGCTCCCACTTTTCAGTCGTCTGCGAACTTGGTCAACCAGAGTCCTTTGGTTTTGGCATAAACTTCAGAGAAGTATATACAAAACAGGAGAGGTCCCAGGACCAATCCTTGTAGGATGTAACTTGTGACTGCCCAGTAGTCAGATTTGGAGTCTGCTACTTTCACCATGTAGGTTCTGTCAGTGAGCCAGTTGGCAATCCATCTTATGATGTAGGGGTTGATGCCTAGGTTGGTTAGTCTGTCAATGATCCCTGAGTGGGGGAGAGTGTTGAAGGCCTTGACCAGATCAAGGTAGGCTGTATAGACTGCCTTGCCTTCATCTACCGATCTGGTGACAGATTCAAAGAAGTCAATCATGTTGAGTAGACATGATCTGACCTTCACAAACCCAAATTGTGAGGGATCCAGGGTTTGAAGGTTTCCTATATGCTTATTTATGAGGTCCATAATGATGCGCTCCATGGCCTTATAGATCAGACTTTTCAGGCTAATGGACCGGTAGTTTCCTGGGTCAGTAGTTGTTCCCTCTTTGTAGAGAGGAATGACTCTACTGGTGCGCCATTCGGTGGAGACAAAGCCTGAAATGAGGCTTTGGTTGAACAGGGCACTCAGGTGAGGTGTCATTTCCCTTTGTAATTCATGTAGCACACAGCCAGGTATATTATCAGATCCCAGGGAGGCTGTATTTTTGGCTTTGGACAGTGCGGCTTCTACCTGAGCAACCGTGATATTAGGGATTTGGCATTCCTTGGGTGTTGCGAAGGACCCTTTCGGGGGTAAGGGGGGGTAAAGTTTGCACTAAACCTGTCTGCCAAGATGTTGGCAATATCTGCTGGTTCGGTATAAGTTGTGCTGTTCTGCAATAGCTCAGAGCACCCCTGCATATTGTTATGCAGGTTCTTGACATAACTAAAGAATGCCTTACCTTTAGCATCTGGTGCAATTTTCTTTTTATAACTAGCTTTGGAGCCTTTAATAAGGGATGTCAGATTTTTACTGGGACTTACATGGGAGTTTTTCCAGTCTTGGGACTTAGCCCTTTTCTGCAACAGTTTTTTTCTTCTGTTGTAGAGTTTGTTAATGGCAGGGCACCACCAGACTGGCTTCCTTTTTTTTTGGAGAACATGACCTTGATTCTGATAGGGGTGGCCTGGTCCGTGCACTTGTGTAAATGCACATACAGTGCCTTGGTGTATGATTCCGTGGCCATACATCCGTCCCCTGTTTGCATGGGTGGCGTAAAGTTTGACACTTCTGTTTTAAGAAGCACAAAATTGGCTTTGGAAAAGTTTTTCACTGTGGTTTCCTTCATGGGGGGGGGGGGTGCGGGTGGGATATGGATATCATCTGTGATTAACTTATGGTCAGATATGACCAGGGAGGAGTTGATCAGTGGTGTAGAGCAGTGGTCCCCCATGTTTGTGATGACCAGATCAAGAATGTTTCTGCCTCTGGTGGGGATGAGAATGAGTTGGTCTAGGACATTGGAGTTAATGAATTCCAGAAATCATTGGGCAAATGAGTTGTAGCAGGAGTAATTTTCCCAGCTAATGGAGGGGTAGTTAATGTCTCCCAGTATAAGGGTATTAGGTTGAGCCCTAATGCTTTCCAGAGTGTTCAGGAAAGAGGAGAGGGAGTCTTTGGACATTGTGGGGGATCTATAGCAGGCTACAATCTGGATTGCCATTTTATCCAGTGTTAGTTGTACCTATAGTATCTCTGATGCATTATGTTTGGCAACCAGTCTGGAGGTGTACATGTCCTTTATGAAGATGGATACACCACCTCCTTTGGGGCTTTGGTCCACACCTCCTTTGGGGCTTTGGTTCAGGTTTGGGGCTCAGAAGGTGTGATATGCTGAGTAGCCTGGTAGTGCTGGGGTGCACTCTGGAGCTTTGAACCAGGTCTTTGTTACTGCACAGAGGCCAATGTTCTCCAGTTTTAGGAGTGACTCCAGTGAGTGCATTTTGAGATTTAGGCTTCTAGCATTGAGTAGCATTGTCCTCAGGTTGTGTTTGTTTGCAGTTGTTATGGTGGTAATTTTGTCTTCAGGGCATTGCTTAAAAAAGGCAGTATAGGGTTGGCAAGAGCCTTTGCCAGTATTTGGTATCCCAGGGGTGACAGATGCAGGCTATCTCTGGCAAAGCATCGAGGTCTGTCGATCATGTCATCCCAGGCAGACAGATACTGGATCCCTTTGAATGACACCAGAAAGTTAGCTAATTGGTGAAGTCAATAATTTTCTGCTTGTATTATGGTATCATTCTAGGCGATGGTAGTATGCTACTTAGGGCTAGGGTCATACCTGCCTGGGCTACAAGATCTGAGAGCTCCTCCATGTCTCTTTTCATGTAGTCCAGGGAAGTACATCTTAGGTCATTCACACCAACATGGACAATGACAGAGTCATACTTGTACTTGTTGTAGAGAGACCCAAGTGCATGCATTATGTGGCAGACCCTGGCACCCGGCAGGCAGCTGACAATAACTTTCTCCTTATTTAGCCTAGTGAGTGGGACATCAGTGTGCCTTACTATAGAGTCACCAATGATTAGTGTACTGAGTAGACTGTTATGCTGTAGGGGCTTAGGTTGAGTGGCACACTGTTTATGTGGGCTATGTGTCATAGGGATTGTGTTTGGGTGAGACGGTTGTTTGCATTTTTGCCTCGGAAGTCTTTGCCATTTGGGCAGATTTTTATTGAGAACCTCCAGGAAAGTGGGTGTATGTTTTGTGTTACTATGTGAGAGGTGTGGTGGTGTGTGATCTGGCAGGCTATGTGTTCTATGTGGTGTGGAATGTGTGTTTACCTTCTCCTCTTGACTGGTTAGTCCAGTCTTGAGTTGAGAGACTGTGGCTTCCAGTTTGGTTATGTAAGTGCATCTCTCACAAGTGGATGTATTAGTAGGTAGGAGGAGAGGGTTATCTGTGTACATGAAGCAGTTGCTACATTGCATCAGGATGCCCGGGTTCACTAGGTTAATAGGAGAAAGTGTAGGAAACTGACCTTTAGACATGCCTGGATAGGTGCTTAGTATTTATGTACTGTAGCTGTTATGCAAGTACTGTAGTTGTTACGCAAGTACTGTGGCTGTTATTCTTCTTTATAAGTACTAAAGCTGTTTTTGTTAGTACTATTTGCAGTTTGTGTGATTACAATGACAGCTGCAAGAGGTTCTGAGCAAGTGCTGGGTTTAGAGGTCTGATCTGAGTGTTCAGAGATGAAAGCTAAAAAGATCTAAGGGAAATTTTGAAGAGCAGACTTTAAGGCACTGGTAATAGCTAACCCTAGCTTAATGGCACTGTGTGATGTGCATAACCATGCAAACACATGTTTTTAAGTCAGAAAGTTGAAAAAGATAGAAGCAGCCCAAAATGGCCAATAAAAACAAGTTCTTGAGACGGAAACCACTCCTCTTAGTGATAGATAGGCTGCTCAGAGCTTACCACTCCCACTGATAAGCAGAAAGACTTCCTTCTATCTCTGCAAGGTCTGGACAACTCAGAACACCAAATACAGTCCTGAAATCAGCAAATCTGAGATCCGGACTATTCTAGTTTGTGAAAAGGTGGGAAACGAACAAGTAGATAGGATTTTTTTTTGTTTGTTTTTTAGTTACAAAAACAGAAATGCATTATAAAAATACACTTATAGGACTCTGAAAAGTTAGCACACTTGAGTGTGAAGCCTGTATCAGTAAATGCAGTTGAAATAAACAATTTTAAAAGTGCAGTACACAAAATAAACAGAGAACAGTTAAATTAAAAAATAAAGCTTGTAAAATGGCAAGGCAAAATCAAGCTCAGAAAGCAAAAAAAAAGGTACTTATAATCAGGAAAAGTCTCTCTCTCTCTTCTTTCTGCTGCTGTAGTACTCTTCAGAACGTCCAAACAGGATCCACTGAGGTAAAACAATAGTTGGATAATAAAAGTTGCCAATGAATATCATATTGGGTTGGATGGTGAGTGTTTCCACTAAGTTTAAATACATGTTATGGGCTTCCTGGGTTATAGAGTGGGACCTATAGCTTGTAAGGAAGTGGTATGGGATTTTGCTTATGGTGATTTTAACATGGAAAAACTCAACTGCATTGGCCCATTTGGCCAGCCTTAAGGTATATTTATTTTTTATGTAAACCATAACACCTCCACCTTTAGCCTTGTCTGTGTAGTAACTGGTCTTAATGTGTGGAAGGTATTGTAACTTTGCACTGCCAGTGAGCTCTCTGCAGCATTAAAGCATGTCTCAGTGACCACACAGGCATCAGTATATTCTAGGGTGCGGAGAACTTAGGTTCATAGGTTCATAGGTTCATACTAGGCTATCTGCCCTGAGGCAATTATAAGCCTAGCCCGATTCTATATGGCTTACACCACACTGTTTTGCCAGGGATGATCTGTACGTCTCCTCTCTAGGCTTTTCAATATTAGCTAAAACTTGTAGGGACTTTGTTGAGTTTTTTTGTTTAGACTCCTAGCACTGAGCAGTAACACCTTTAGACTTATTTAGTTTTGATTTGCTATGTCAGAAGTACTTTAGGTTTGGCATTACCTAAAAAAGGCACTATGGGAGAGGACAATGTTTTAGCTAATATTGAAAAGCCTAGAGAGGAGACGTACAGATCATCCCTGGCAAAACAGTGTGGTCTATTGACCATCTCCTTCCATGCTAACAAATACTGCACCCCCTTAGAATGACACCAGAAACTAAGCCAATTATTAACGTCAGTCATCTTTTGTTTGTATTGTGGCATCTTCCTTGGAGAAGGTAAAATGATGGTCAATGCTAGGCTCATACATTCTTTGGACACTTAATCCAAGAGCTCTGTGATGCCCCACCACTGCCAACCAGTAATCAAGGAGCATCAATCCTCACCACTGGCAACAGTGGGGGACATACATTGGGAGGATTGCAGGTACACAAACAGTATTTCCAGACACAGCTCTCTGCATCAAGTGCAGTTTCACTTAAGAGCACATAGAGACCACAGTCAGTGGGGAGCTGGTTTCTCCCTCTTTCTCCAGATCCCCAGTAAGACTCCCCACTGGCACAGCTATAGAGTTGAGATCTCAGCTGAGTGGCTAAGCCAAGATCTCCAGCACCCTCTCTGTCCAACCAGTGCTTCATGTACCTGCCCAAATAGCTGACACACACACATATTCGTTGAGGTTTGATTTATACTCACACACACACACACACACACTCACACACACACACACACACACACACACACACACACACACACACACACACACACACACACACACACACACACACCCACCTGGGTTTACTAGCTATGCCCCCTTCTGCCCCTCTTTATCAGCTACAATTACTGTGTAATGTTACTATCAATACAAATGGTAGTTTGACCAAGAGAAAGACTATCAGGAGTGGCCTACAGTGTCACCAAATAAATATGCAAGTATTCTCAGAGCTTAAATATTTCTAGACAGATCAGCCACACTGAAAGGTTTAATATATTTAATAATAAATATTAAAAGAACAAAAATACTCAGTATATATTTATAGTGACAGCAGAGTTCAAAATCACAGGAAATATTTAAAACATTATAGGACAGTCTCAAATAAATAAAAAAAATATCTAAGCTAATCTTTGCTATATTCCTGACTATATCTAAGAGAAGTATACTCTTTCCTAGTACACTTATTTAATTAGAGCATCAAGGCAGATGTGGTGAATAGATCCTCTAGCTGATGTTTTCAGGTCAAAGACAGAATACAGAATGCTCAGTCTCTCTCACAGAGTTCTTAAAATATCTCAAATATTACTGCTGCGATAGCTTGCAGAATGACATAATTCTTGTCATCTGACTCTATCCCAGGTAAACCCCCACCCCACTGCAGAAAGCTAGCAGTATTTAGCACCTACCTGTGAAAATATATACACAAGGGCTTTCGCTCAGATCTTTGCAGATCCTGGAAGTCATAAAACAATAAAATTTGTCCAAGACAATACAGTAAACTTCCAGCACAGACATTGTGTCTGTTGCTGCACTGAAACTAAAAAATAACATCTTTTTTTATGGCCCAGCCATAAAGTAATTTAATTTCAGCTATTTTGCAGAAGTTTTGCAAGTCAAGCTTCTATATTCCAGTTTCCATTGTTAAAATATGTACACTTAAACAGTTATAATAGTGTATGTACATTTCTGTTCTTTTACAGTAGGGTACATTGTGGTTATATTTTTAAGCTCAGTACTTTACAAACTCTTTTCAACATACACTTCTCTGCCAGCAGTTTGATATACACATAACATATAGTTTTAATAGAGTTGTAAGACAAGCATCTTACACAAATCATTTTGATATTCACCAATGTCATATAATTATTTACAGAATTCCAGATAGCTGTGCTGGCAGTATCTTCCTTTGTCACACTTCTATATAAATCATGTTGATATTTACAAATGACATATAATTATTTACAAAATTCCAGATAACTGAGCTGGCAGTATTCCCCTTTGTCACAAGCATCTCAAATCATTTACACCCACATAGATGATGACTGAGTCATACTGGTACTTGTGGTCTATTGACCTGAGTGCATGTGTAATGTGACAGATACTGGCCACCAATAGGCAATTGACTATGACTTTCTCCTTACTCAGCCTGGTGAGATGGACATCAGTCAAAAGGAAGTCTCCAATGACCAGAATGTTCGATTGTGTGATGGCTAGCCTTATTATCTTAGAAGTAGAGACTTGTATGAATTGATGTGAGTGTTGTTTTGAAAGACTGTGTTTAGGGCTGTTGAGGGTATTTGTTATATGTACTTCATCTAAGAGGTCTTTGGGGTTTAGGAAGGTTACATTTAAGAACATATGTCAGTCTATCTGACTGCTTTGAACTATGTGTGATGGGTACTGACAATCTGATTGACATTAAGAATGCTTTTATGTGAGAGCTTTGCATCCATTGACATTGTGTAAGCACATCTCTCACATACTTCATCAGTTTATTTGAGAATTAATTGGTTGTCAGTAAACATAATTTCTACATTTCCTAAGGATGCCCATATTCAGAAAACTGGTAATGGAGAAAGTGGGGAAGTTCATATCCATGGCAATAGATGCTTTTTTTATTGATTAGATGGTTGGAGTAAGAAGATAAAATAATGTCAGGAGTATCTGGTTTGCAACTCTGGGGGCAGTGCTTGTCACTGCAAACTAGTTATCCTGTGTGCAACTTCAAGAGTGCTTTTACAGGAAAATGTTAACTCAAGGTGTTTGCATCTATACAGGGCACTGCCAGACACTTGAGGGGGAAACTAATAAGTAGAACCTGATGATTTATGATATTTAGGCAGATACTCTGAAGTTATGTTAGCCAGCAGCAAATGAAGCAGTACTTACTGAAAAGAAAGAATTAGCTAATCAAGAATGATTCAAGGAGGATAATTCACCTGAAAGGCTTCTGTCTTGCTTCTACTAGTGCTGGTCTCACTACAGCTTTACACTACCTGGATACAATGCTCCTTTGCTTCTTCTCTCATCAGAAGCAAAACAGTAGCACTGGTCCCAAGATGAGAAGCAGGCCACAAGTCCTTTGACGATCAACAGTCTTGTCTCAGATGATGTAAAGGTCTATAGGTTTGTTGTAACTTTTTCCTGGTAGATACCTTGACTAGCAACCAGGCCAAACATAAATACTCACTGCCCAGTCAGAACAGTCAGGAATCATTGTATATTATATGTCAGTGAAACTACAAATAATAAAATAAAACTAATTTTCTCAGTAACAAAACACTTGAATAATTACATAAAGTCTATGAATCCAAAAGTTGTATCTAACCTAAAATTATCACATGCTTTGAAATTCAAGTATTATTCATATATTATAAGATAGAGGGGTTATTGATTGTCTTGTTCATTGTCTGAACACAATGCTATAATGTTTCAATTAACAATAAGCTAAAATAACATAATTCATTTTCAAATAATACCTGCTTATATTATGAAACTAAAAGACTTTCTGGAATGGTACTTAAAAGAAATAAATCAAATAATAGCCCTTAACAATAATGTTGATGTTTCTGATTCTTTTCTTTGGGATACGTTGAAAGTAGTTGTATATGGCAAGATTAAAAACTGGTATATAGCAAAAAGGAAAGAATTGGATATGGCATTAACAAACCTCCAAATGGAAACTGACAAATTAAAGCTTAATATAAAACCTAATGATATAAATGTACATACTCACTTAAAAAATGTAAACAAGAAATATACAGATATAATTCAACACAAGATTTCTATTAACCTAGAGAAAATTAAACTACAATCATACTCATAATTTCCAAAAGCTTACATAAACTAGCAATTAGATCAAACTGCATGAACAATAATGACTACATTAAGGAAATTATATATAAGGATAGAGATAAAAGAAAGATAGTTACAGAACTGAATGACGGTAAAATGCTTTAGAAACTATTATGATGAAATCAACAAACCAAAACCAATTTTAAGTAGTAACAACCTTTTAGATGGATTTAAATATACAGCAAAAGCTATCAAAATAATAAATACTTCACATGAATAAGCCCTTCTCCTTTAAAGAATTAAAAGAACAAATTACAAATATTAAACTTAACAAAGCATTAAGACTAGATGGGATAATTCTAGAACTGTAAAAACTAATGCCTGATAACACAATTAAAATATTGCTAAACACATTTGAAGAAGTTAAAAATACATCGATTCTACCTTCCTCTTGGAGATATTCTCCTATTTCTCCCATATTAAAACTAAACTATGATCTGGTTTCTTGTTCATCTTATCATCCTATATCTCTTTTAAATGTAGATTATTTATTTTATTTATTTTATTTTATTTTACATTTGTTAACCGGGAAAAAATCCGACTGGATACAATGTCCTTTTTCAGCGGAGGCCCGGGGAGAAAAGCTCCAACATTATACAAAATACAGACATTTCCAAAATTATAATATTACAGAGAGAGAAACAGTCAAAAATCAAACAAACAATCAGGTTGCAAAATTCATTTGTTAACAATGCATATAAGGAAATAAAAAAATGAAGACAATGAACAATTCAGGTAGATAATAGAGACTAGGAAATGTCAGTCAGGAGATGAGCATTGGCAAAGCCAGTGCTTCTGATAGTGGTGAAACAGTTGTTTCTTGAAATGGGGTAGAGAGGTAGAGGAAAGAATACTGGTGGGAAGAGAGTTCCAGACTTTTCCAACGGCGTTTGGAAAGAGTGCATCTCCTCCAGTATTGTAAGCTTTGACCGTCTTTATGAGTGGTCTGTTTGCAGAACGTAGACTGTTAAGATTAGAGTATGGAAGGACTAGGTTCTGAAGTGAAGGACAATTGTCGGGGTTTTTGAGAATTTTATATATCTCAGTGAGTTGGGTAATTCTAACAAGGTTGGGGAGTTCAATCCATGTTAGGTTTTTGAGGTTGGTGCAGTGATGGGTCCTGTATGGAGTTCCTGCTACAAATCTAGCTATATGATTATATGAGCTGGATAGTTTATCAAGTATGGTTTTGTTAAGATTGGTGAATATTGCAGATGAATAAAGAAGGGTGGAGAGCAAATGTGTTCGGGCAATGGTGATTTTAGTACTTGGTGTTAGGAAGTTTTTAATTCTATAGAAGCGATCCTAATTTTTGTTTACTGTTTTGATGGACAGGTTGATATGTATGTCGAATTTCAGTTTATTATCAATAGTAACTCCAAGCAATTTCGTGTGGGGGTCTGGGGAAATGATAGTACCATTTTGGATGTTATGGAGACATCAATAAGGTGATTTTTTGAGTTGGTTGAAAGATCAATAATTTAGTTTTTTAGGATTTAGGATTAACTGTCGTCCTAATAGCCAGTTTTCACTTTGGTGAAGCAATTTTGGGTTTTAGTTAATAGTCTGTCTGGAGATGTATCCGAACAAACCAGTGTTGAGTCATCCATATTGAATACAGGTGGCCTCGGGAATGACTGTATGGAGGTCATTAATGAAGACCGAGAAAGAAGTGGCCCCAAAATGGACCCTTGAGGGACCCCAATGGTATTTGGTAGTAAAGTGGAGAGAGTATTCTGCCACAATACTGCTTGTTTCCTGTCTGAGAGGTAGGCTTTAAACCAGTCTAGTGTCAAGTTATCCAGGTAGAGGTTTTTAAGGTTTCCATGAGTAGTTGATGGTTGACCATATCAAATGCTTTTGATAGGTCTAGAAATAAGGCAGAGGACACTTTCTTGTCATTACGGTTATGGTTTATTGTGTCAGTGAAGGAGAGAAGGGCAGTTGTGGTACTGTGTTTGGGTCTGAAACCATGCTGGGAGTTGGCTAGTAGGTTGTTATGGATAAGATAGTGGAGTAGCTGTTTGTGCATACATCTTTCCATAATTTTGGCTAATGGGGACATTAACGCTATGGGCCTATAGTTAGATAATTCAGTGGATGTCCCTCCTTTATGGAGTGGTATTACATGGGATACTTTCCATAAAGTTGGTACTATTGACTCTGAGAAAGTTCGATTAATGAGGATAGAAACTGGATAGGCTATAACATCTGCAGCTTTTTGAAGGTATTCTGCTGGGAGTAGGTCTGCAGAGGGGTAGATGGTTTAAGTTTTTGTAAAAGGGCTCTTATTGAAGATGTAGGGACACTTTTTAGGAAGAAGGTCTTTAAAGGTTGTGGTAGTGTTTCCATGATCGGTTGGCTACAAGAGGATAGTTGGTTGGCTAAGGTTTTGGTAATGTTTGTAAAGAACATATTGAAGGTATTGGCTATTTCTATGGGGTCTTTATCCATTGCTGTTTCAGGAGTTGGAGTGGATGATTTACCTGGGTGGAGTAGGTTATTCAAGCCTGCCCAGAATTTCTGAGGGTTATTTTGGTGCTTATTCTGTAACAAACAATGAAAGTTTTTTTTGTCAGCTACTATGGCTTTTTTCGTTGCATTTCTTAGTTGTTGGTATTTCGTGCGGTCTAGGATTGTTTTGGTTGTACGCCAGGTATTCCAAGCTTTATTTCTGAGTTTTATTTTAAGTTTAGATTCAGTTGAGAGCCAAGGGGCAATCTTTGTTTTAGTTTTGATGAGTCTTTTGGGGGCATGGGTATCTAGTATGGATAGAAAGGTGGTATTGAAATGTTCTACTGCTTCATCTAGGGGAAGATATATGAGTGGTGTCCAGTTACAAGATTGCAGCTCATTTTAAATTTTATGAGGTCAAAGTTTTTTGTTTCTTATAGATCTAAAGACTGGGACAGTGGAGTGGTCTGGTTTATTTTTAGTAATATATGTGATAAGGTGGTCACTAATTTCATTAGGCAGGGTTCCGGACGTATATGTGTGAGGGTGACTGTTTATAAGGATCCAGTCAAGAATGCTTTCTTTTTGTTTAGAGTTTCCCATTCTGGTGGATGTAGTAATAGTTTGTGAGTAACCATGAAGGTTGATGTTAGTGGGGTTATTATCATTAGAGCATAGGTACCAATCAATGTTAACATCACTCATAATTATAGTTTCTTGTGGGTAGTTATTCATTAGCCAGTTTAGTATATTCTCCAATGTATAGACATTGTTCCCGGGGGGGATATATAAAACAATTAGGTTAATACTTTTTTCTTTGTTCAAGTGAATCTTTAAGGCGAGTATTTCAGTATTAGAGAATTGCGGTGGTTGGGTAGGATTAATGGTAACGTTAAGGTTAGTTTTAAAGAGTGCAGCAACTCCGCCACCTTTTTGTTTCTATCATTCCTGTATATATTATATCCAGGTGGGATGAGTTCATTGTCTTTGATCTCTGGCTTTAGCCATGTTTCAGTTAGACACATTATATCTGGTAGGTAAGTATCTAGGAGTGCATGTAAATTATGCACTTTCTTGTTGACACTTCTAATATTCAGATGGAAAATTTGTAGCAAGTGGGATGTCTTAGGGAGATTCATAGGACAGTCAGGGTTGCTTGTTGATGTAGGGCCAGGATTGGGGTGGATATCTCCAGCCCTTGAGATATTTTTACTGATGTATTCTAGGAGTTTTTTGAATTTTTGTGCTAGTTTCTCGGATTGCTTGTTTTTATGATAGTTGAGGTTAACTTTGCTTCGATGGTAGTGGATGATATTGGCTTTAAAAAGGTCGGACTGTTGGTAGTGGAGTTTAAGTGCAATTTGAGACCCTAATGCTGTTGTTTGCTTTTTGGGGAAGTGGTAACCTATATATGGTTGGTCTTCATATTTACTAATATGGTATAAGCTAGCTAACAGAGATAGTAAAAAGCACAGGATTGCTATTTTTCCCATATTCATGGTGATTAGAAAATAATACTTTTTACTCACTTACTCACTCAGATGAGGGAGTTAGAAAAAAGCGGGAAAAGCAATGGGTGTTTCCAGGGATTTGGATTGTGATAGGTTTATGATATGAAGGGGAGTGGCTATTATAGGGATAAAGCTAGGGATGCTGGGGGCGGGTGGGATTTGGGGGCAGGGAGGGGAGCGGAGTGAGCCCGCAGGGCGAACGGAGCGGGGAAGAACCAAAGCACACAGAAGAGGATCAGAAACCTATCAGTGAGGTGTTGAAACAGAAGGAAGGTAGAGGGGAGTTTGAATTAGTGGCGTGGAATGGGCAGGAGTGTGAAAGTGGTAAGAGGAAAAAAGGAAGGTAATAGTATGAAGTGTTAGAATGTAGCAGAGAGTAAGGGAAAAGTAAGGGTATACAGAAAAAGCTGGAGTGAGTGAGTAGTACTAGGTATTAGTGGGGGGAGGGTGCCATCTAGTGGACAAAAGCGAAATTGCCTTTGGTACACCAGGGGGAAGACAGGACTGGGTTAGAATGAAGGGGAAAGGGAGCAAGCCTGTGGAACCCACAGAGGGGAAAGAAGAGGATAGAAGACAAAGGGGGTTAGGCTGCTGGCTTTCCTGGCAGAGAGCAGACAAAGTACCTATCAGGGCAAACAAACTAATAGTTCAAGGTCTGGTAGCAGTATCACGTACTTTCATTAACTCAGGGAGAAGCTTTGTGGAGGCAGCAAGGTTTGATGGAGTTGCTAGAGCAATTGGCTGGGAGTGTAGAATATTTCCTTTAGAGTAGGTGTCCACCAGGCCACACACACTAGGGGCTAGCCAGGAAGAAAGAGCTGGAGGGCAAAAAGAAAAGTGAAAAGTGAGTTGTGTTACAGCTGTTATTTACACAATATGACTAGGTCAGTAAGCACAAGAAACAACATTCATAACATCATAGCATTTGGAATGTACTAAAAGCAAAGCCACAAGTTGTAAAATAGTAAGCAGTACAATAATAAATGTCTGTTTCTATCACCAGGCCAGTAAACACAGGAAACAGCATGTATAATATCATAGCATATAGTTTGCACTGGAAGTGAAGTCACTCTAAGTTATAAGTCTGCATTCAAGTTAAAAAAACAACATTTATAACATTATAGCATACTGAATGCATTGTAAGTTAAACCACATTGAAAAAATGGTAAAAAGCGGGAAAATAGTAAATAACTGTAACCATGAGGTTGTACAAACATTCACATTATAAGGTATTCATGTCGATCTTAGCTAATAGATTAGAATCAAAACGCGTTTGCTTGCTTAATAAAGGAAGATGAAACTGTCTTTATAATTAATAGGAAAGCATTAGAATATTTAAGTTATTTTCTTTGACTGACATTGTAAATAAAAACAAGAATGAATTATATTTAATAAGCCTAGACATAAAAAAGCATTTGAGTCAATAAACTGGTCCTATCTGTTTAGAACATTAAAAGAATATAAGTTTGCTAATGAATTAATTAAACTAATTAATAAGATTTATGCTAACTCAATATCTTATGCAAAAATAGGCTCTTTCATTTTTAGTCCCTTTAAAATTTTGAAAGGAACAAAACAAGGATGCAAAATAGGCTCTCATATTTTAATGAAAATCCCTTTATGTGCAA
>NC_056728.1:1011232128-1011270302 GCF_019279795.1 Protopterus annectens
CCGCCAAATATGTTGAGCATGACTTTACCATGCAGCATGACAAATGCCATACCCAACCACACACCTGCAGAATTTGCCCCTCCCTTGCTGTGTGCACCGCAGTAGCTGTACAACTCCTGTGTTTACCAATATTTGTATGCACTACCACAAGCAAAAGCCCATGGTGGTGCCACTTACATATGACATAGCTAGGATGTGCTACCTCTTTGTGTACTCTGTGCTGCCCTACTTTCTCACTTATATCTTGCAATGAGTTAGCCATATGCTGACAGCTCAATCTGTTTAAGCCACTGGATTTGATGTCCTTGCAGTGGTACACTGACATGGCCTACATGTTTTTCTTTACAGTTGGCCATGTCTGCCGTAGCCTTTCTTTTATCTTTGACATAATACATAACACTGAGGGCATCCAACCATAACTTCCATGGGCCTGGTAACCCCAGGTGAACCATCCACCTAATGCTCCCACATATAGATGGGGGAATTGGTAATTTCCATAAAATAAAGAGCATTGTGACTTACTTCTTGCAATTGCACTTTATGATGTCATCTTCCAAGTAAATAGCCTTGCATACTTAACAATGGTTTTATATTTTCATAGCAAATTTTATGCCTGATAGTACAAGCTGGAGATGCTAGTAATGTTCTTATCTTTTTGTCACTAATCCTGTCTTTCTTGCTATCCTTACATTATGTATTTATTTCATGTTTGTTAGCTTTCTCTCGATCTCTCTCTCCCTGTTTAAGTTACTATTTTGTGCAGTGTCAGACACAGCCTTATATGGGATGTGGCAGTGATCAATAACCAAAAAGTCAGCAAACCTTGAATCCTGGTATCCACATAAAACATACTTTATTGTAGAAACTGGACCAACACAAGAATGAAATAAATCCTTGACACAGGCACTAAGCGCTTTCACCCTTTCGCCCTAGGGTATCATCAGAGTACAAAATTAAGCAGATCATCATCCCTTAAATACTAAACTCTTAATTATTTAATTATACAATTTTCTAATAAAAACATTTATCTTCACAATTAATGAACCAGAGAAGGAAGTTAAGTTAAAACCTGGCCTGAACTTAAGGTAATATATCCATTGTCATAAAGTCAATTAATCATAAATGTGAATAATAATAATAATAACACCACAAGTAATGAGGATGTTAAAAAATGTAAAATACGAATCAAAATAAAAATAAGAAATAATAAGAAATGAGAGTTAGAGTGACAGTTAAATTCATCATAACTATTAAACCCCACTGTTCCGTAAAAAGAATTATGTATGTGTCAAGCCATATAGGTAAATACAGTTACTTGTTACTGAACTATTATATTATATTAACATTGTAAAATGAATGCCAAAATTACTTAAATTAGTAAAATATAAATGTGAATGTCCGTGGAAATGCTAAAAATATATTAATTTTAATAAATAATTATAAATATTTATAAATATTAATAACCATTAATAAATTTTAATAAATATTAATATTAATAAATTAAACATATTAAATATTAAGTACAAAATGTAATAAAAATACCTTAAAATATGTATTGTAGTATATGTTAAAATATTAAAAATGTTGATTGTAAAAATATAATTATGTATAGTTATGTTCTAATAAATATAAATGTAAATAATGCTGAACAGGCTGTTTAACCACAAACTAAAATTGTGTAAATTTTACATGTTTTGTTCAATGTTTTTAAACCCTAAATAAATTGTGATTTGAGCTTGAGTATACTAGCAATGGATATTTGATCATTGATGCCTGGCCACTTACTGGCATTTAATCTAAGTTGCCAAAGACATTCTTTTGCTTCTAGTAAAGTTTTGATGTCACCACCTTTATGTGTGTTATTGTAAAGTATTCTGTCAATCACAAAAAATAAAATTTTTTTGAAGTTGACACAAGTAATATTGTGATTATATAAAGCACTAGTCTGTCTTTGATTCCTGATATCACTCAAATGCTCAATAATTCTTGTTTTTAATTTCCTGTTCGTTTTTCCTATGTAATATGCTTGACAAACTGTACATGAAGCTGCATATACTACCATAACCAAGTTACAGTCACAAACTCCAGGGCATCTAATAGTCTTCTCATAATTAAAAATTGAAAGGTAAGGTCCGTTGTTAATAAATCTACATATATGACAAGCGCCACAGTTATTCATCTTAGATTTCCTAAAAAAGTAATTTTTAACACATTTTTCAAACATGTTTTTTAAGTTCCTACCTCTACTAAAGGCAACTTTAGGTTTGTTTCCTAAAATATTGACAAATTCTGTATTAGATTCTATGACTGTACTCCACGTATAATAATAAATAATAATAATATAATAATAAATAATAAATAATTGTATAATTAAATAATTAAGAGTTTAGTATTTAAGGGATGATGATCTGCTTAATTTTGTACTCTGATGATGTCCTAGGACGAAAGGGTGAAAGCGCTTAGTGCCTGTGTCAAGGATTTATTTCATTCTTGTGTTGGTCCAGTTTCTTCAATAAAGTACATTTTATGTGGATACCAGGATTCAAGGTTTGCTGATTTTTTGGTTATTAGTGACTTTTCGTGTTTGGAATTACTTTAATGTGGCAGTGATCACCACACTGTCTGCTTGCCCTTTTATCTCCTGATGGGTATCAATCTGCTTCATAGACTGCCTTCCCATATGGTGATGAAAGCCATCCAACAAGGGATGACCTGAAGGGCTCCACTGCAACCTCCAATGGGTTGTCACTGTGGGGTGTTGTCATACCCTTTAGGGACTCTGTTGGTAGGTCCAAATGTGCTACCTAGCAGGAGCTGTATGTAGTAGGTGGTTATGATGGTGGTAGGCCAGTGGCTTGACATCTCTGCTTTTTGCCTGGAGAACATCCTTGTGCAACTACCACAGTTGTAGTGCTACTTGGCTTTGTCTAACAAAGTAAAAGAGGCAGAACCAAGTGAAGAGTGCAGTTATGGAGGGTAATGACCTCTGGTTTAGTACTGTTGAACACAGTATAGAATGGAGTGAGCATCCTACTTTAGCTCCATCATAGCATTCTCCTTTCATGACTTTCACTTCCCCTCCCCTTTCTTGTTTGTAGCACAGCCTGTTAATCATTTCTTCATTTCTTCCAGTTCCAGAGTTTACACATGGACTGCTCTCAGCCTGTAAATCTGTGCCCAAATTTCCCTCATCTTGGTAGCTCCTAAATGAATATCTTGTTCATGACATCAGATACTTTTTAAGGTCAAGCTATAACTCCCTATATTCATCCAGTGTTTTTAACTACAGTGTCCTGCCTAAATTCCACCACAACCTATACTTGTCTTCTGTGTGCCTACATTTAATAAAACCATATTACATTAGTTGTATAATGTCTGGTAATCAGAATTTTGAGCACAATCTTAATTTCATTATTAATTAGTGAAATGGGACAATAATTCCAGGCATTGCTCATCCCACCCTTCTTTGTAAAGTACAGGCACTCTAACAGTATGCATTTATGGATGCAGTCAGCTCTCCCTGAGCTTCCTGTTCTATTGTATTGCTTCAGCAATACCTCCAGCAAAGAATATCATACTCCCCCTGTATGGAATGCTAATAGGAAAGGTCTTATGTCTTATGGCTGGCAGTTAGCACAGGGGAATAAGTGTCTGAGCTGTTAATAAACTGCTCCCTGTAGTCTAGAGATTGATTCATTCACCCTTCATTTGACTACTGTGTGATGCTGATCAAATGCCTTAATCAGACTTTTATATAGGGAAACTGGCACAGGTTTCTCAATGATATCCTGGACAGCATGCCTTCCCACTTTTATGCCTTTGTTTGTATTCTCTATTTCTTCCTTGGGGATCGATATTTACAATTCTCTTTACTTCCTTTTTAGTTTCTATGGTTAAGTGCATTCTTTCCATTCTCAAGTTTTACTAAACCCTCCCTTTTGGTCGTTATATTAATTTGGTGACAAGCTAGTTAAACGCTACTTGATTTTACACTTTTGATGAAGTTTGATCCTCTCCACCCCTCTCTTTTCATTCCTTCATTTAAATTTCATAGCTAATTCTCAGTCACTTGTTTCTCCCCAGTCCCATCAAAAATCTCCCATCTCCATATTAATCTATAAATAAACTCTATACCTCTTCCTGCACGTTCAGATTTTTTTTCTTTTCCCAGTCTGGCTTTCCATTTCTTTCCTCCTACATTCTCTTTTGAATGTCCTTATCTAATTTCACTTGAGACTCACTGCCACTTATCTGTTGTCTGATTTCTTTTTCAATCCCCCTTATATTACTGTCTTTAATTCATTCCAACAAAAGCATCTTTGTTCTTCTATCCCCACAATTTCACCTAAATAAACCATAATTCATAATACCACATCTCAATATTTCATTTTCCTCTTCTTCCATCTGTGTTATCCACTGTTCAACACATTTCTGTTTTTGTCAAGTGTTTTATTTAGGATCTTAAGCAAAACTGCTGCACTGTCTAGTACATATCTGCCTCCTTCACCTGTTTCCAATGTTTTCTTTCCTCTCACTAAAACTTTATCCAATAAACTGGGTGGATGAAGCAATTTCAGGTGAAAAAATTATAGATAGAGAGATAGATAGACAGATACAAGAAGCTTTTACAAGACCCAGTGACATTCTTTTTTACTGTGCAGTCTATTCTAGACTGGTCATGTTAAAGTTTTACTGATCCACCCAATACATTTCTTATTCAAAAAAATAGTTTAACCCTAATTTACATAAGTTTTCCTTTGCTCCAACTCATACTTATTACTAATTTCCTTTAAACACTGTTACTGACATCATCTGTCATAAATTGTATGCCCCTTGAGACCAGAACAACAGTCTGTCACTTGTCCCTGCCTGCTTCATGGTCAAATTCTCACATTTAAAATTATATGGGCAATGACATTTTTCCATTTTGCACCTTCAGTTTTGTCTCCTGTAGAAATCCAAAGGTTTCTTGCTTCCATCTCCTAATGATGTAAGAAGACCCTCCCCCACTGATATTCCACTACATTATTTTCCATCTCCTGTCTGCACGTCCCCTTAAATCTCTATAGCCTAGCATGTAGTCATCAACACAAGCCCAAAAACTTCACATCTAATTAAACCTCATTTGGTTTAATTAGATGTGAATCTTTTAATGAAACCTCATTGATTGTCTGGCTGCTTTTGCACTCAGTTCGCAACCCAGTTTGAAATAAGGTGCTCTCACCAAGAGTCTAATGGTTCTCAAAGTTTATTCTCCATATTCTCCAAAGCATTAAGTCAAAACCTCTTTCATGTACCATACGGTCTACAAAGTACCCTCTGTTAATGTCTTATTCCGTGACCAGAATCTCTATGCAGGTCTGGCTCCCTGGTGCTCCATATCAATACCAGGCCTACCAACTAATCTCCTAGCCCCCCAACTTACTGCAGTATTGCTGTGGCCAGTCATGGACCCTAATAGTATTCTGAGGGCTCAGACATCCTTGCATTCATTCCTCCATCCATCCATCCATGTGTATGCTCTACATACTCCCCCCTCACACAATGTTCATAGGTTCATAGGTTGGTACTAGGCTATCAGCCCTAGGGCCTACACAAGCCTAGCAATAACAATTCCCTGGATATTTCTTCTCACAATATTTACTTCCCTGGACCTCTGTCTAGCAGGGAAACTGAGTGTCCCAGTTGCATGTTTACCCCCTTGGATGTAACCACATTGCAGTGGGGGGAGTATGCTCTATATACTCCCCCTCATAGCAATGTGGTTACATCCAAGGGGGTAAGCATGCAACTGGGATGTTGCAGCTTATCACCCTGCCTCCATGGCAGCTCATCTGGGTCCACTCCCTGCCTTCTCCCAATGACATCAGACCTTTACTTCTCTATCTACCCAGAGCATCTCCTTGACCTGAATGTTGTGTTATCCTTGTAAATTACTTCCCCAACTATATCCAGTTTTGCTGGCTGTCTACAGTGAGAAACTCCCTTAACTCATACTCAGACATGACTGCATGAATACTTGAATACTACATTTATGTTGTCTTCCTTTCTATATTTATAGGTGTGCATTCTTCTTAAGATGTTCTTCACATTGATCACTGCTGCAATAGCCTTAGCTACATGGGTTATAACCTTGCAAGGATATAACAACTGGTCAGCTTCCAAAGCTTCAGGGCACCTTCCATGCACACAAACTGTCCAACGTCTCGACCCGAGCTGACTAAAAAAACAAGTTTGGGTGCAAAGCCCTTTGGTGTTTTCTTGCTGCTGAGGAGTATTCTTCTCTGAGGCTTGCATAGATCGACGGTTGGCTTGTACTTTCCTTAGCTGGGCAGATAAGTTTTATTTCAGAAAAAAACTTCCATTTTCTTATTTTTTATTGATGCTTTACTTTCTTCTTCAGGAAAGTTATTTGAAAGCTAGGAGTGTTGCTTTTAATGGATTGTCTCAAGACTGTAACTTACTTTTAAATGGAGCACTCATTGTTTTTGTCAGTTTAAAAATAGTATTAACTAACGATAAAACATTATATATGGAGAAAATGTGTTTGTTTTAATAGTATGGGCTTCCATACTGTTTGAAAGTGCTTTTTACTGATGTTTTTCTGACAAAAAAATTACTTTTGTGGACTGGTATTTTTATTGGCATTTGTTGCTTGTTTTCCCCAGGATAGAGGCACAACTTTTGGCTTCACCATGGAACAGACTGTCAGCCCTTTCTACAGCCACAAAAAGAAAAAGTTAAGCAAGCAGCCTTTGCCAACACAGCAGGATAGCAATCTATCTTAGCTGTAGTTGGGTGACTCTGTTGTGGCCTTTTGTTGTACCTCATACCATGCATCTTTTACCCCAGATCTCTCTGGTGTGACACCTAGAACCACTATGGACAGGGGGCTAGGCATGTCCTCTGTAAATGTTAGAGACCCTTAAGTGTGCAAGGGACAGAGGGAACAGTGAAGGTTTCCTTGTTGTCTTGGAATGCTTTGCTACTTGCTGCAAAAGCAATGGCTACCATTAATAACATCGCTGGCCTAATTTTTCCTGTCAAAAAGAAAGAGAAAGCCAAGAATGTATCTAGTTCTTATCACATTTCTTTGGAAATGAGTAGTTTATTGGGACTGGATCATGGTTTGATAAAGGCTACTGATCCTTCTTGTAGAGTAGTTTCTGGTAAACCAGAAACCACAGAAAACAGAAAAACAAAAAAGCACAACCACAGATACAGCAAATAGTTTAATAACACAGTAATTCAATAAAAACTCTGGTCACACACAGCAGATAAAAACATAAGATGTTTAATGTAGTAAGTGCTTTCACGGTTATTTCGACTGCTTCATCAAACTACAAATTACAAATTACAACTTCATTTAAATACAAAATGGAAACCAATCATTAAATAACATCAATTAATGACAAAAAATACACCCAATAAAATTTAAAAACACAAATACAGCAAAATGCATAAGAAAAATCATAGTACAAAAATATTTATATATGTGCTCACATATACAGCCTTGATGTTTAAGTGCTCGAGCTTTTAAAAATGGCAGTGGACATAGTTTTAAATTCTTTGTCTTAGAAATTACGTATGCAGGAATGAGAGGTGGGGATTTAAAAAATTCTACAGATGCAAATGAACAGAAATGGATACACTATTTTAATGCTGATAAACCTCCTGGGTTAAATAGTAAGGTGTCTTTAAAGCCGTTTTTAAAAGCTCGAGCACTTAAACATTAAGGATGTATATATCACCATGTATATAAATATTTTTGTACTTCAGAGAAGTAGATGCCAAACAAGAGCGGTCCCTGGACTGAACCCTGAGGTACTCCACTTGTCACTTGTCTGGAGCTGGATTTGGAGTTGACTACTTTTACAGTGTGGGTTCTGTCAGTAAGCCAATTGGCAACCCATCGAGTGATGTAGGGATTAATGCCCAGCTTAGTAAGTCTATCTATGATTCCAGAGTGGAGGATGGTGTCAATGGCCTTGGTGAGGTCCAGATAGGCTGTGTGGACCACCTTACCCTCGTCCACGGCTCTGGAGACAGATTCAAAGAAGTCAGTCAGGTTGAGGAGACAAGATCGGCCCTTCATGAACCTAATCTGGGTGGAGTTCAGTGTTTGAAGGTTGCCAATGTCTTTGTTTATAAGTTCCATGATAATACTTCCATGGCCTTGCAGATCAGGCTCATCAGACTGATAGGGTGGTAGTTCCAAGGTGGATCCTGCCTTGTGGAATGGGATAACTGTAGCTGTGCATCACTCAGTGGGCACAAAGCCTGAGGTAAAGCTATGATTAAACATGACACTTAGGTGAGGTGCCAGTTCATTTTGTAGTTCATGTAGTACACAGCCTGGGATGTCATCTGGTCCCATGGATGCTGTATTCTTAGCTTTGGAGAGTACGTTTTTTACCTGTGTGGCTGTTATTACCTGAATTTGGCAATCTTCCAGTATTGAGATAGGCCATTTAGGGGGTGAGAGGGGGTGAAATCGGCACTGAAATGATCTGCCAGGATATTGGCAATATCCTTGGGATCAGTATATTTAAGGCCATTCTGTTGTAGCTCAGTCCAGATTTGAGTATTGCCATTTGGATTCTTGACATAGTTATAGAATGCCTTGTGGTTGTCTTTGGAATCTTTGGCAATTTTATTTTTGTAACTACATTCAACTACATTATGATCAAACTTGTTTTTTGTAACCACTTACTACAAAAACTATACTCATCTTAATGACATATTTCTTTTTATACATCTTGAAATAGTTATGCTATACTCCTGATTATTGACACTGTATAACATTGTATTTCTACTTAATGCCTTGTAATAATCCTGTAACATTGCTGTTTAATGCTAAT
Source organism: Protopterus annectens (assembly GCF_019279795.1). Classification (NCBI taxonomy): domain Eukaryota; kingdom Metazoa; phylum Chordata; order Ceratodontiformes; family Protopteridae; genus Protopterus; species Protopterus annectens. The sequence goes on from NC_056728.1 coordinate 1,011,240,990, forward strand.
TTATAATGAAAATTATATAATATGTTGGAGCTTTTCTTCCCGGGCCTCCACTGTAAAAGGGCTCTTCAGCTCAGTCAGAGAATCACGGTCAACAAATGTAAAATAAAATAAATAATAAAATAAAAATAATCAAAACTTTTATCAAAAAAATATAAAAAAATAAATTATCTGATGACTAAGTGAAATTAATAGGTAAACCTGTCTCAATGTCTGAAATTCAAACTCAAATTAAGAAATTAAAACCTAACAAATCACAAGGTAATGATGGAATTATACCAGAACTCTACATGTTACTTCTGAAAGAAGCTTTTAACATATTACACAAAGTTTTTTTCTATAGTTAAAGACTTAACAAAAGCTCCACCCTCCTGGAAATATACTCTTATCTCCCCAGTTGTAAAAACTAGCAAAAATCCAACTGGATGCTCTTCATACAGACCAATTTCTATTTTAAATGTAGGCTATAAATTGTTCATGGAAATTCATGCTAATAAATTAAATATATTTTACCTCCAATGATTAATGAGGATCAAACTGATTTTACTCGACATAGAAATACTTCTAAAAAATATCAAAAGAATAATCAAGTAATTGACTATGTAAACAAAACAAAAGAGAATATAACATTAATGAATCTAGACATTAATAATGCTTTTGAATCTGTGAATTGGAAATATCTCTTATTAGTCTTAGAGGAATGTAATTTTTCAAGTAACTTTACACATCTTATAAATCTTCTTTATAACAATTCTTTTGCATATATTAAAATAGGTATTTTTACTTCTGATTCAATACAAATTTTGAAGGGAACTAAACAAGAATGATCTGTTTCACCCCTGCTTTTTACTCTGATTTTGGAACCTTTTGCTTATTTTATAAGGTCAAATTTAGACATAAAAGGCATTAGCATAAATGTGAATTTGGTTTCTAAAATCTAATTGCTTGCTGATGACATTCTTCTGACATTGAGTGACAGTGATAGTTCCCTTTCTGCTATTTTAAGGCAATGGATGTACTCCCAAAAATCTGTTCTGTCCTTTAATGATAATAAAATAAAAATGTTGTTGTTGTTGTTTGTCTTCTGGCTTTTCTCAGTAAGGGGTCGCCACAGCAGAACTGTGGCCCACTAATGGTTGTCAGTAGATTTTTACGAAACGCCAAGATGCCAGCTCGACACCCTACCTTCAACAAAGACATGCCCATTTACACACACATGTCTTTCAAACACTACCCAACCGTAGGGAGGACATGCAGACTCCACACAGAAGGCACTCCCAAGCCCAGCCGAGAATCGAACAGGAGATCCTCTTGCTGTGAGGTAAAAACGCTACCGCCGTACCACTGCTGCTGTATAAAACAAAAATACTACCCATAAATGTCACTATTGATAGGATAAATTACATATTTACTAAATACATTGTCAAAGGGAGAAAAATGAACTATTTAGGGATAATTATAACATATATTAATAGTATAATATATTACAATTATACTAATAGCATAATTAGTATAAAGAATGTAATAAATAAATAGAACAACATTTCCTTCACAATGGAAGAGAGGCTATCTATTATCAAAATGATTATTTTATAAAAAACGAATATATTATTCAGTCATTTGATCTTTACTTCCATCTAAAACATGTATTAAAGAATTTAATATGGTAATTTTAAAATTTATTTAGTTCCCCAACAAACCAAGAACTGCCTTAAATCATCATATAAGGGACTGGACATCAGGATAGATTTGACTACCAGATCTAAAATTACATTCTATATAATCAATTATAAAAGTAATATTTCTTTGGATAAATAATATTTACACAGCCAGGTGGAAAGAGTTTCTAAGATGCCTTTTCATAAAATTTAAATATAACATAAACTATAATCATAATTTTTATACTACACAATAGTTTACATTGGTTGCTAAAAGATTATATTTCAGAAAGGAGTCACTAGACAACTGACTTTTTATTTCTACTATATTAAATATCTTTAGAAACTTAATTTACAGACATGCAACATATAATGCATGTTTTTTCTTATATTCCCTATAGCATACACTCAATATAATATTTTCACTTCAAAGTTTGACATAATGATTACATTTAAAAGGAAAAAAATATATATTTATTTCAATTATGGTTGGATGTACAGTCTTGTAGATAATGTGCAGAAGGGAAAATTAAGTTAATGCAACCAAGTGTAAGAGATCTTATCCCAAAATTAATTGAATTTTTAATATTATTAATACAACAAATACAACAAAACACAGTGGGTTATTCTTTATTCCTTATTCAAATTATATATAGTGGTGAAGAAAGAAACATAGAGTTGCAATGACAATTATTGGATCTATTTTACTCACACTTATAACAGACCTCCAGATGAAGAGGATAAAAAGTCATTTTAATATCTTCTAAACAGACATCTTCTTCTTTTACATGGAAACTTTTTACTTGGAAATTCTTCATATACACCTCACAACATTGAACTAATGTTTAAAAGGATCAAGTTTGTTGGAGATGTAAGCAGGAGCTAAAAGAAGATTGGCAACACATGTTCTTTGTGTTGTACTTACACCTTATTGGAATAACATTAGTCTTTTTTACAGGCTCTATTTTGGGACAGTTTTGTTTTGTCTAAGTCACTAATTCTTTTTAATACCCTTATTCCTGTTTGTGTGAAAGAATGACATACCCTGTTTTATGGCTCATTTTATCAATTGTGAGGAAAGTTTTAACCAAGAAATGGAAGAATGAAGCTACACCCTCATTCAAAAAATTCCCAAATATTGCAACCAAAGCATGTCATCTGGAAATTATCACCATTAAATCAGGATCTACTAGAATCACCTCCTACTATAATATGTGGACACATTTCAAGGAACTGCTTGATAAAGAAAAATAGCTATACTCATATCAGTTGCAATGTATAGAAATTTTTTGAGATTCTTCATTGTTAGTAGATATTCTTGTAAATAGCCGATCTTGCTCTTGTTCATATTGTTCTTTTTATGCTTACAAATTTCTAAATATAATTATTGTCATGATTAATTTGCTTAGTTAAAATCTAATAAAAAACTTTTTCAAAAAAAATTAAGTTATCACCTTACAGTTCAAACAAATATTCATATCTCTGGAACCTTAAGTTTTACTAGAAAACTGTAAATGACAAACTATTAAGGATAAATTAATTTTTGGATTAGTGGTATTCATTCAGTTTGATGCTTTAAATTGGAGTTTATAAGACAAAATAAAGGCAGTGAGTATTAATTTTGTAATGTCAAATCACACTGGCTATGCCCCTGTGTTAACCCAGACTAAGTACCTAACTATTAACTAGACTCCCACAATTCCTAGCCTTCCATGATCATGATTTTTTACTGTCTCACTATTTTTTAGTGAGCTTAACCTTCCTTAGGATTTTTTTCTCATGTAAATAAGTATATACTGTGGAATGATCAAACACCTTCATATAGTATCACAACCTATGAGTTAAATAACACTAGAAATCCATCCTTGTTTGCTGTTCTTCTATACTCTATCTATTGATCTCTAGTGTTTTTCTTTCTTAGGTTTTTGTGAGACCTAAGTATCTATTATCATAAATTACTAGGTGTATCTAATTTTTTAATATGTTATAAAGATTTGTACTACACCATTTCTAATACAAATGTATTAGACTTATTCATCTATTCTTAGATAAATTTTTCCTTTTTCCTACTGAAATATAAAATATATAATCTTAGGCTTGTACTATAATTGTTAAAACTTCTTATGTACATAATTATACTGTTATTGTCTTTGTCTTGACCTTTTATGTTGTTTATGTTCTTGTAATTTGTGGAGCTTTTCTCCCCGGCCTCCACTGAAAATGGACATATATCCAGCTGGACTAGCCCGGTCAACAAATGTAAAATAAAAATAAAATAAAATTGTATAAACAGCTTATGATATCTAAATAGCCATTCAAGCAAGACACATACTGCCAGCAGACTTTTGTTCATACAGCTGTGATCTTTCATGTGAAGATATGCAGTACTGCCTGTGTTATCTGGAAATTGAAATATTTAGACAAATATGAAAATTATTGCAACATAAGTAAACTGTATTTAAATAATATTCAATAGCTTTTTAGCTGCATTACATAGAGGTCAAATATTAATACAATACTGTAAGGTGATAACTTAATTTTTTTTTTAAGTTTTTTATTAGATTTTAACTAAGCAAATCAATCATGACAATAATTATATTATATTGGACCCCAGCCATAAACAAACTATACAATAGAAGGAGGAAGCTACTACATGATAGAGCAAAATCCCAAAAAGGGAAGGCATCCCTGATCAGTATTATCAAAAAACTACGGGCACTCATAAAATCATCTAAGGCCAGCTTCGAAAGAAAGATTGCACAGGACACTAAGGATAATCACAAGGCTTTCTTTAGTTATGTTAGGAACCTGGGTGGGAATTCCCAGATATGCTCAGAATTAGTCCAAAATGACAAAAAATATACCAAACCCACAGACATTGCCAACATCCTAGCTGACAGGTTCAGCGCAAACTTCTCCCCCCCTTCCCCACCAAAAGAGCAAATATCTATCCCAGCAGAGTGCTGCCCCCCTGACATCTCAGATGCTCAGGTAAGAGCCACCCTCTCCAAAGCAAAAAACACAGCATCAATGGGACCAGACGGTGTCCCGGGCTGCGTCCTATATGAACTCCAAGAAGAACTAAACCCAAACATAAAACTACTATTTAATCTCAGCCTTACTACAGGATATGTACCCAAAGAGTGGTGTACAGCAACAGTGGTCCCTCTCCACAAAGGTGGTGCCTCAACGGATCCTGGAAACTATCGCACCATAAGCCTGACTAGCTTGGTCTGCAAAGCTATGGAAAGGATCGTCATGGACCTCATAAATAAAGATATTGGGGACCTACAGACACTGGATCCTACCCAGTTTGGCTTTGTTAAGGGCAGATCCTGCCTCTTAAACCTGGTCGATTTCTTTGAAACAGTCACCAAGGCCATTGACGAGGGGAAGGTGGTCCACACAGCCTATTTGGACCTCGCAAAAGCCTTCGATACAATACCCCACTCAGGCATTATAAATAAGCTCACCAGCTTAAATATAAACCCCTATGTCACTAGATGGGTTGCAAACTGTCTCAAGGACAGAACCCACATGGTTAGAATTGCTGTAGCCATGTCAGACTCCAAACCAGTTACAAGTGGCGTCCCACAAGGCTCAGTCCTGGGACCTCTCTTGTTCGGTATATATTTCTCAGAGGTACAGGCCAACATGGAAGGACTGTGGCTGACCAAGTTCGCAGATGACTGCAAACTGGGCGCCATAATTGACTCTCCAGCCGACACAAGCATCCTACAAAAGGGCCTCATAGAAACAGACAACTGGTGCCAGAGCTACGGCCTCAAGCTAAATGCCAAAAAGTGTATAGTCATCCCCTTCAGCAAAAACAAAGTGCCCACAAATTACCACATAGATGGTAATCCATTAAATACGGAAGAAGTAATTAGGGACCTGGGGACCCAAGTTGATAGCAATGTCTCATTCGACAACCACGTGGCCAAAGTGGTTAGAAAAACATTTTATATAGCCCACCTAATCATGAAGCGATTCACATCTAGATCAGGGGAGGTCATCATTCCTCTTTACTCATCCCTCATCATTCCCATAATTGAGTACAATGCCCCTTTTGGGATGTACCTTACCAGACACCTGCAGCAACTGGAAAGACCCCAAAAGTACCTCACCAAGAGGATCAAAGGGCTCAAACAGTTGCCATATGCTGCCCGGTTAAAGAATCTCCAGCTCTACTCAGTGGCATACCACCTGCTCAGAGGCGATCTGTGCCTGACATATAAAGCCATGTCCAACCCGGAATTAATGGACATGCTGCACCTCAGAAAATCCAAATCCCATTGAGCTACGCGCTTGAGAGACTTGAAACTCAGCACTGAAATAAATAGGACATGCTGGAGGGACAGGTTCATAACCCAGAGGCTCCCTTCACTCTGGAATAAAATCCCAGTCCAGGTTAGGCAGAGTCCCTCATTGACTCTCTTCAAGTGGAATCTTGATGAGTGGATGGGAGATCGTAGATTTATTCCGGGTATCACTTATGTGTCACTGTTAGACAGAGGCACAGTATACTAACCTCGAAAAAGGGCATAGCAAAATTCATTTAAAATGGGTGGCGAAAGCCAAACACACTCTGGCTAGGCTTGTAAATGCCCTAGGGCAGATAGCCTAGTATGAACCTATGAACCTATGAACAATTGTGTTTGCCATCATGTATGCTTTAAGATGAAATCTTCTGAAACTTGCTATGTAGCATGGTTTTGGAATTATTAGTGCAAATATGAACAAACAATATTTGTTACCTAGATGTGCCAGTAGGCGATGACTGCAGAAACACCTGGAGGCACACTCAGCTGGAATTAGTTAAATAATTTGATTTTTTTCTACTGCACAGGTCATTACTCATTGTTTGCAGTGTGTATATGACTCTGTTGATACTTCTTCCATGGCTATGGCCACTGGTACTGTTGTAAGGAGGTTTGCTTGGCAGCATTCTCAGAACCTCCTAGATAATGTAAAACATTTTAAATCCCCCCTTGGATAGAGATTTAGTGTTTGGTCCCTCTGCCCCAGAGGTAATCAAAAAGTGTGAAGAAAGGGGAAAGTTGATCCAGGGAATCTCTAAGATTTTTCAGCCCTCATTTTCCCAGTTGTCCAATGGATTTTATTTCTCCTCATCTATTTTCAGCAAAAAACAGAATAAACTGTTTGAACAGAATTCAGGTAAACAGATGTCTTAAGAAGTGTCAAGGAGGATCTAAAAAGAAGTCTCAAACCTCCCAAAACCAAGGACACCCTACTATTCTAAATTATTATTCAAGAGACCTTGTAACCACCTCCCACCTTGGCTCCTTTTCTCTTCCAGAAAGTCTGAATCTCCATGTTTCTCTTTGGTGACAGATTGTTTCAGACAAATGGGTTCTGAAAAACATTTTTCAGGGTTACAGATGACAGTGGGAGGAAATGCCTCTCCCCGGGGGGCATTCCTCATCCTGCAGATCATACACTTTTATTTTCACCTGTTCTTCATCACATGCTGTCCCAATGAGTGTTATAACCAGATCCTCCATCCCATGTGGGGAAGGAGTTTTATTCAAGGATGTTCCTAGTCCTAAAGAAAGAAAATAAGTACAGACCATTTCTGGATCTTTCATACCTAATCCTTTTTGTGATAGTGCCCATATTCAAAAGGATATCACTTCACAACCTGTTGCCTCTTTTTCCTCTTTCACTTTTCCTGACAACACTAGACTTAAAAGATGCTCATCATCAGATTCCTATTCATCCAGACTTGAGGTGCTTTTTAAGGTTTTGTGCATCTGGGTCACATTATCAGTTTTAGCTCATTGCAAGCTAGAGGGTATCCACATTAGACAAATTGCTTATCTTTTAAGAGTCTTTTTCCAAAAATCAGGAATCTCTCTCTTGGATGGGAGATCTCTTGACAGACTGCAATTCCAAGAAAACTTTCAAAAGTCTTTCTTCACTCCTGCACACAGGATTGTGCTCCAGTGATGTCAACTAGACATCTCAGTTTGAAGAACTTTTCTTCGACAATAAAAATTAGATCTATATTTAGATCTATTTCCAAAGTTTTCCTTTCAGACTTTGGTCACTGTGAAGAAATACTTCAGGAGTTTGGGTCTCATAGCATCAATGTTTCTCAAGATACTCTTGCAAAGTACTGTGGTTTCTCAGAAGAGAAATTGTTTGGTGGAGACAACAGAAATCCTTAAATAAAGGTCTCCACTTCTTCATATTCCAAAGAAGTCAGTCACCACAGATGCTTCAGACTTGGCATGGGGTGTAGTTTCAGGAGAGATAAAAGTCAGGTGGTGAGAGCACCAAGGACAAACAAAGAGCAAGGGGCTGCTTGCCCTGATCAAGGCACTCAAAACTGTGAACCATCTTTGGTCCTTGGGGTCTCTTCAAGTGGTTGCAGACAATACCACAGTGATGTGGCACATCAACAAGTAAGGGGGAACCAGCCTGTACCCTGTTTGCAGGCTATCCATGTTAGCTCAATCTACAGGCACTCTACATTCTGTCAGAGCAAAACTATATGGCAGGCAAGCTGCTTAGGATCAGGGCAGACCCTCATAAATCGAAACTAGATCTGGGGATATTCCAAGACTTGATCCATCTGTGGGGAGTTTGTAAAGTAGATGTCTTTGCCTCTTGTCTGAACAATCAACTGACAAAATTCTGTTCCTGGACTCCATGCAAAAAGGTTTGGAAAACAGATGCCTTTTCTTTGGACAGGGTTGTTCCTGTATGCCTGTCCACCTTTTTCACTAATATTCAGGATACTTCTGAAAATTCAGAAGGAACCCAGCAAGTTCATTATAGTTACTCCCTTCTGGTCCAGACAAACTTGGTTCTGCCTTCTTTTGGAAATTAGCAGATGCAAATTACCACAAGCTTCTTTACAGAGTGGATCTACTCACACAAGGACACTGGAGTTTGCTACATCCTGACATCAATAATCTTCAGTTGACTGCCTGAATGATAGGGTCTTAATTCCCTTTAGATATCTATTTTCTGAGAACATTCAGCATGTACTGATGGAGGCAAGAAAGGCTGCTACTATAAAATGATATATTAACCAATGGAAAAGACATTCTACTTTGTGCAAACAACATAACCAGCACCCATTCAGGGCTACCTGTTCTCCACAATATTTGTACGAGTTACTGTCCTATGTCCTATAGTTACTTATGGTAATCTACCCATATAGCTAAGGCTACTGCAGCAGTGATCAATATGATGAAGAGAGTGTAGTTGTGTAAGTTGAACTTACCATAACAGTAGATACTAGAATGACCACTGCTGAAGTAGACACTCCTTTTCTCCATCCTTTTTGTATTTTGGTGTGTTTTTATGACAAGGTATGGGCATCTATTTTTTTTTTTGGTATTCCTAGCCTTGCCCTTTCAGGTTCAGCCTCCCTCTCTCTGCTGGCAGGAAATCTCTGAAGAGCTTCATGCCCAGATTTGTTTATAGTCATCTCAGCACAAGCTGCTTGACAGTTTAGGGGCATGGAAGGTGCCCTGAAGCTTTGGAATCTGTTTGGCTGTTATATCCTTGGCAGGTCTGCAGCAGAGATCATTCAAACATCTTCTGTTATGGTAAGTTCAACTTACACAACTATACTTTCCTTATCATAACTATTTCTTCTTGCAGTATATTTGATCAGCCTCGATTTGCTGCTTATTAATTTTGCTGCCTATCTGTTCTGACTGTTCCATTCCTTATTCCAGAACTAATATATTTCTGTCTGTCTGGAGGTAGAAGAATACTAATGCTAATCCATAGTTTGATATGAAAGATAAATTTTACTTATTTATTGACTAAGGTAAACCCCTTATCCAAGAGGGCCATTTTCATGCTCAGCCTGGGGGTCACAACCAGGAAAGAAACAATATACAAAGTAATATGGTGAACAGGTAACACAATAATTTACATCATGAAGACAGTAATACAATCAATTATGCAATTATATGTCAGTAAAAGTGATGCTGTAGAATAATGTAGCACAAGCTTAGGCAATGGGCTGTTTGTCCACTATCATGAAATCAAGTGAATGAACATTATTTGGGATAAATTATTATCATAATGCACTGAAGTATGTATTTTCAATAAAGGAAACAAAGGCGGGGAACTCTGAAGGGAATAGGTATAAAGAGATAACATATGGGGTGGGGTCAGACAGGAGGAAGACGATGTTATCTGTTTGAGAAAGATTATAGCAGACATAACTATGTTGTCTGAAAATTGGATTCCTAATGTGAAAGAGAATGATGGTGAAAAGAGAGGTGGAAAAGTAGGGGCTTTGGATGACATGGCTGCATATTAAATAGAGCTGTGTTCATCGCCTTCTTTAAGTCTGGCATGATAGAAGAAAGTCTCAGTAATGGATGGACTGGATGGGGCTAAGTGCGTGTCTGAAGCAGTGGAGGGAGAAATTGTGTATTTAAACTGAAGTGCTAGAGATAATGAAAGTATTAATACTTATAGATACATTATCATAATATGGGGAGCAATGAAAGCTGGTGAACCAATAGTGGTTGACAAAAGTAAGAGAAGAAGGTGTGTTGTTAAATGCTTTCCCTAAGTGACTGTGAAGCACATTTTTTCACTCACCATTTATCAAAAATCACATGTCAAAAATGGTGAAACAAAAACCCATCAAAATTACAAAAAAATCCATTTTTGCAGGGGGAGGGGCAAGCTCCCCTGACCCCCTCATGAAAATATATATACCAACTCTATGGTTGCACCACAGTTAATGAAAAGAGAAAAATCCTGAAATGTGCACAGTCAATTTCCACAATACAATGCAATTCAATATACTGCAGTAAAACTCACTGCACCATTAATATCTTATGCTAAATCCACAAAGGGAATGTACGAGTGCAGTCATGTCACTATATTGATGTTGAATTGTGGTGTAGATTAGATTAGATTAGATAAAATTAGATTATATTAGATTAGATTAGATTAAGTACTGTCACTATTTATGAAGCACTTGAATTTTAATTGGCTGATCAGAAAGTGTTTTGAATGTTTTCTGAAATTCTTGAAAGATTGTACTGATTTTATATTTTTGGATATGCCCTCACATACCTTGGGAGCAAATGCAGAAAATGCATGCTCAATGCATTTGAGGTTGGAAAGAAGAATTAGCAGATGGTTTGTGGCTTGAGAGAGGGATGCTTGGCTATAAGGATGTAGTGCTCATTTAGGAATTATGTCTGTACAAAGAAGGGAAGGAGGTAGCACTCATTTGGAAATTATCTGTACAAATAAGGTAAGGAGGTAGCACACACTTGGGAATTCTCTGTACAAAGAACAGGCAGATCTTTTCCAAAACCAGCTTGTATGATAGGGTACTCAGTAAGAACATAGCTCTTTGTGGTATGGCTGCCATTTAGCTTTTGAAAGAGTAAAGCAGTGATGTTAGAAATCAGAAGATGTTGTGGGAGGTGACTTGCAAACCAGTTAAGTTCTTATGAGTGATGAAAGAAATGAATGGGAGATCATATTCAAGCTGTGGAATTCAAAAAAGGTGCTATATGCAGATGCTGTGGAATTATATGAAGACACCAAGCAGGAGCTTCAGCAAAGGATAGGGTAATGGAATACAAAAGTGAAGGTGCATGGTATGAAACTGACTACAGATAAGACAATTGTTATGGCAGCAAATGGAGATATCAGAATAAGATGAAAATTGAGATTGAAGGGAAAATAGTGGAAGAGGTTAACAGCTACAAGTATGTGGGAGGGGAGGTTGAGAAGGGAAGTCTGAATCTGGAGGTCAAAGCCAACCAGCACTAAGTGTCAGATCTAGTGTATGACAGAAGAATGCCAAAGAAGCTGAAAAGAAAGGTGCACAAAACAGTGGTGTGACCAATACTACTGTATGGTACAGAAACTAGGGCAGTAAAGACAGTGCAACTGAGGACATTAGGGGTGAAGGAGATAAGTGCCTGAGATGGGTGGTAGGATGCACACTGTGCGACAGATGAAGAAATGAGGACATAAAATCAGAAGCCAAAGTAACTCCATTTACAGAAAAGTTCAAATAGAACAGATTACAGTTATATGTGTGGGAAAGCAGAAGACAATCTGGTAAATACGATTTTGGACAGACATGAAGAAGGTAAGAGGAAACAATGGCATCCAGCAAAGAGGTGGATGGATTGTGTGAGAGAAGGCCTGTGACAGTCAGACGTGTGCTGAAAAAAGGCAGGAAAGAGGCATTGAACAGGGATAGATGGTGACAAGTAACAGAAGAAGGTTAATGGTGATGATGATGATGATACAAGCTACGGAAAGAGGACTTCTTTCCCCATTGGTTCACTAGTTCCCAGAGAGGAGAAGTGAGTTTTTACTGGACCAGAAGAGTAATTTATTAACTTTTGTTTAAATGACTTGAATGTGATACCAGAAGTTAGGAGTTGGGTTTAACCAGATACCATTGTATCTGTAGTACGGAACTGTTTCCACTAATTGTTTCTAGTTGAAAAAATGGAACAGGATCTGAGGAATTTTTATACTTTCTGTACAGACCCAAAATACATGGTTTTGTAATTTATTTGACATGAATGACAGCTTGCATGTGGTTAGCCCATTACTTAGTGAGGATGGGTCAAGTTCTATCTGTTACCTTATAGTAGCAGGTGTAGGGGCTGATTTGCAGCTGATCACATCAACAGCATATAAAAAGTGTGGGAGAGGGTGGACATCCCAAGGAAAGTTGCTGACAAAAAGGGAGAAGATAAGAGAAGAGAAGAGAAGAGAAGAGAAGAGAAGAGAAGAGAAGAGAAGAGAAGAGAAGAGAAGAGAAGAGAAGAGAAGAGGACTAAGTCTTGTGGGAAACTTTTGGAGATGTGGGCAAATGGGGTGGTTGTGGAACCAATTTGTACTCTGAAGTGTCTGCCAGTCAGGAAATCATTGAGGCACGTGGAAACTTTGGGGCTGATTCTGGCAGTGATTAGGGAGTGTAATATGAGAGTGATCACATGAGTTGAAGACTTTTGTTAGAGCAACAAAAATTGCACCAGTTAGTAGTCCTACATCAATACTTATAAGGACAGCATTTGTCAGAATATATAGGGTAATAATGGCACTTCTTTCTCTAAAGAGTGTGTTGTTAGTGAGAAAGTATTCTGTAACTTTTACGTTGCTGGTTATAGATACGTTTTTCTAAGATTTTTTCCAAAGGAGGAGAGGAATGAGATGTGTATAACATCACTGGCACAGTTAGAATTATTTATTTTTGTGACTGACCTGACTTTGTCAGTTCTCCAAAGTGAAGGAATGTTTTAAGTCATTTGTTATATAGTGTTTTAGGGAAAGTAGATGTGATCTTTATCTACATGAATGAACCAGGGGTGGAGGTTTTGTGTTCAAGGGGGGCATCTATGGGGATTTTAACAATGGCATCTCCTATTTCTTTAGCTTTTAATGCTTTGAAGTAGAACAGGGGTTGTCAGTGATAGGGTCTTAAGAAACTGTAGTAGAGGATGAAACTGAGCAATTTGCAGGGAGAGATGTGCATTCATTTAGGGAATAATGGGTGGAGATACCCATAGGCTGTTTGACAGAGTCTCTTTGAAAGTGATCTGTGTGGGGGGAATCTGACCTGTTATCTTTTCACTTGGTTACAGAATCTATTTTGATTGTATTCCAGAACATTTTTGGTACTTGCAAGTGAATTATCTTTGTGTGTTCCAGTGACTTTTTAGTTAGATTGTAAACAAGGATGTAGAGCACTTGCTTTTCTTTGGTTAAACATTTTTTTCTAGGTCTTCCAAGTGTGACGACAGGAGGTACTTCCAGCCAGGCCAGCAGAAGTGGGGCAATGGATGTGTAAACTATTTCAGCACAGCTAGCTGGAATTTAGTAAACAATTATATGCCATTTGTGTATAAAACTTATTTGTGCAGATGCTTGTGTTTAAAAATGTATTTGTAAAGCTGTTTGTGTTAAAATATATCAACAGTGTGCCCTGCTAGAAAGAAAAGAAATGACATACATTATTGTTTAAATGTATATGTTTAAACAGAGGATACTGGAAGAGAAGAGGTTAATCACAATCCAGCTGCAGTAAACTTTGAAAATAGTTGATATTAAGTTAGACCATATAGATTGTATCTAGGAAGGACTTAATTGATAATCTGCAAGGGTATAGGTTTGAAATTGTTTTATAACTTCCAGGGGCTGCAGCAGATCTAAACAATGCTCTATCTGTGTGTATAGTAGGACATAGGTGCTAAAATCCTGGCAGCTTCTAGTGATGAGAGATAGTGCTGGAAATCAAGTCAGATGACCAGATGTGTGTGATGTCATTCTGTAAGCTAGAAATAATATTTAGATATTAGTAGGAGACCACTCTTAACATTTTTGTCTTGGATCTGACAATGTGGACCCCTCACCCACTTCATCTTACCTTGGGCTAGTAAGTGACCAAGAAATTAGATTAGTCTGGACAATATAGTGAAAATAGTTAAGTATTGTTTTTCTATAATGGTGTGAATGTTTCCAGCTGTGCTATTTTTAAAATTTCCTGTGATTGAAACTCTGATGTGTACTGTAATAGATATTTAGTGTTTTCATGTCATTTTATTATTTACTATTAAATATATTTAAACTTTTCATTGAGGCTGGTCCTTTTTAGAAAATATGTAAGCTTTGAGATTTTTTGCATATATTTAGTTGGTGATAACTGGGACCACTGCTGAAAGCCGTGTTGTTTGGTCAACATTACCATTTGTATTAATATTAACTTCACTCAGTATAATTAGATACCCTTTTAAGAGCCTTATATTAAGTGACTGGTGACAGTGGAAATACCGTATAGGCTGGGCAAAGATGGTAGAGTGGGTAATCTGTGCCAGCCTTTCCCAGGTTTGTGTGTGTGTGTGTGTGTGTGTGTGTGTGTGTGTGTGTGTGTGTGTGTGTGTGTGTGTGTGTCAGCTACGGAGTGCAGTGATACAAAGCACTAGTTTCACAGAAAGAGTGCTGGAGGACTTGGCTTGGACACTTGGCTGTGGGCCTAACCCTACAACTGTATGTGTGAGGAACCTTTCTGGAGACATGGGAGAGACAGAGAGAAACCCAGACTCCTGGCTGAGTATGTTCCCTGTTTGCTCTTAATGGAAATTGTGTTTGATCCAGAGAGGTCTGCATTTGGAAATGCTGAGTGTATCCATTTGTATTCCAAGTGAACATCACTCTCCAGTGTCAGTGGTGATGATTCAGATTCCATGATTAATGGTCCAGAGTGGGGACGTCATACCAAGCACCATCACTAAGTTTACAGATTAAGTGATTTCTGGAGTACTGGAGTATAAAGATTATGTGTAAGAATGTGTCCTGAAATGAACTGAGAAGAATTGTTAGCGAAGAAACAAAACAATAAAGGTCATGAAAGGCTAGTAATTCTTCCCATTGGATTAGTGAAAGCTTTTGCTTTAAGATTTGGGTCTGTTGTTTACTCTTTATATGAAAGTTACAAAGGTAGGGGTATGATGTAGAAAGTGATAGGGTTGTGATCGCTTTCTGAGGATGGTAAGATAGAGATGCTACAGATAAGAGATGGTTATTAGCGATAAATGTGTCCAGAAGAAAGTAATTTCTGGAGTGAATGTTTGAACTGCTAAAGTCTTGAATTAACTGAGGCAAGATAAGACTGGCTGGAAAGGCAGTGATGTCTGAGTTCTTACTATTAAGGAGGTTAATGTTGAAGTCATCCATAATAAGAAAGTTTTTGAATGGGCTGTTACTTTCAAGTATGATGTGTATCCGTGTTTTAAATTTTGGAAGGTGGGCTACAAGGGAAGGTATACAATAATTATAGCTAATGGTGAGTTATTACTTAGGGTGAGAGGGGAATGCAATCTAGTTTAAGTCATGGTCATTTAATAAGGAGTTTGGTTGAACGTAAAAACAGGAGTGTCTTATTTAAGTCAGAATTCTTTGACAGCTGAGATCTATCTGTAGTTTGTTTTAATGAAAGAGTGATATTTTTTCTAGTTTATTTAAAATGAAGCATCTATTAATTTTTGGCAACAGAGAATATTATTATTTAAGAGGGTCAGGGTTTGATTCTATATAGCTCCTTAAGAGAAGGCTTTGGATAAGTGATGGTAGTTTGCTGGAGAAGCAGCGTTTTTTTAAATGAGTTGGAGTGGGTGATGTTATGTATTTAAACTATGATTTAGCCAAGATGTAGAAAAGGATGCATTCTTCATACACTTGACTGTAGTCTCCTTAGTTGTTTCCCTCTCAAATATTGATCATTCATATATGAAGTTCCTTCATTTTAGCCACCTTTAAGTGATTCCGATTTATACTGACCTTAAGAACACTGGTGGTAATTTGATCCTAATCTATGTCCCCTAGACTCTCTTCCAACTCCCCTAGAAAATACATATACACATTTTTTTCCATTATCATTTTTTAAGGTACCAATACTCTTAATGGTGTCCACTACATAACTGATGCATAGCACTCTAATAGGAATATGCATGAGTCAAAATCAGCAAACATCATACTGACTGAAATTGCAGATAACACCACAAACAGAGTGTGTTTGCAGGGAGAAGCTGCCTAACATTTGTCTACTGTGTGACACTGATTAAGTCACTTAACTAGGCAGTGCTCTAAAAAAGGTCCATGTGAACAGAAGCATAGCTGACTCAATCAGTGCCTTCTGCCAATACCACAAACCAGCACCTCACCCCCTCAGCTCTTAAAATAAAGGGCAAAAAAAAAAAAAACATACTTCCCTGTAATACATTGTAGTGATTGGGTCATTACAGTCATTTTCATGACCTCTACCAGTTAGCTCGCCAACTGAAAAAAAACACTGTAATAATCTGATCACTACATTTCAGAGATCAGTTTATTATAGTTAGATCCACATCCCCCCAGTTCCTCTACTGAAAAATACTACTATTCTTTCTACTGGTGCTGCATGACATGCCCCCCACCCCCACCACTGCTACTGCAGCCAGTCATGTCGCATTTCTGTGCCCTACTCCAAACCTTCTTCTGCACATTAAAAAATAATTCTTCTTTTAAAATCTAGCAAGGGGTTGCTACAGTTTATACCCACCAGCACAGAGTGCTATGGTGCGCATGTATTAGTTAAAAAAGTCTTCATTTAACCACACACAGACTGATACAGCACTCAGGTTAACACAATATAGGTTATTTTAAAAGTCAGTATTGCACCAAAGAATGCTTGGGGGTGATGGATGGCTGGTCACACCCACGCAACACTTTGTGCCTGGGGCCATTCCCCTTTTTCCTTAACCTAGCTATGCTTCTGCACATGGATTAGTGTTGTACTTCAGTTAATAAAGACCAAACAAATAAATAAGTAAAACACAAACTAAAACAGCATGAATCAGAAGCCATTAGTGCAATAGATATCAAAACATAAAGTAGTGGCAACTGAACAAATGTGAGAAGCAATCAACTTTTAATATTATTAAACCTGCTATGGATCACTCCAAACCTAAAAATGTTAGATATTTTGTTTGCAAGTCATTTGAAGAAAAATCTGTACATGCCTTCACTCATGTTGTGCAAAGCAGCAGACACAGCTAAACTGTTCAAAACTGCTGTCATTACAAAATTAATCTAAATAATTATTGTGAATGTCTCAATGACAGCATCTGGATGTGCTGCCTCGGTGGACGTGCTCAGCATTCTGGTTATTCCAGCTGTGGATGCATAGCTGCCACTTTTGTGGAATGTGTGTTCTCATTGAAGTTCCCACCCACAATGTAGTGCCTCAGCATCATAGCACTACACTCAGATGCTGAAACAGGTCCAAAGAAGTGGCAGTGTTCCTATTCCACCAAGTGAATTTGATGGCAGTTCTGTATTTCACTCTATCTGGGTGCTATACAGTTGCCCTTTCTGAATGTGTTCAAAATGTATGTCAAAGTGCTGCAGTTCACTATGTTAAGTGATGTAGGTCCCAAAGCTCATAAACAAATGACAGCTTCTACAAAACTACACCCTAAGAACCACTCTACCATCAATATTGCACACTGTAGGCATATGTTCAGCTTCCCCAGGAAAGCAGGCCTGAAGTGAAAAAGGAACAAAAGATAACCACTGCTGAAATGGTACTTGAATTCCACAGAATTCCCTTAATTTCTTGTGAAGACAGCATATGTGTGCTACACAGAATGTTACCTCTTTCCACATCCTTCTGGTCAACAATGCTCTGGTTGTGAAGGTGATGGCATATTAGCCATTGTCTGGCCTGCCTACAATACAGAGGCTAATATGTAACACCATGGGCATGGGCTCCAAAGGGAGACATTAACACTGCTGAGCTAATGCTGATTCTACTGCTGGCATTATTACTTTAGTGAAACTCCTGTACACCAGAAAATCTTGGTATTCAGCTTGGATGGTCACTGTGGCTCAGAATGCTAATTTTATATGATGCTTATAAATTGCTTTGCCATGTTTGATTTCATTGTTTTCATATACAATAACTCTCATTGACATGTTGACCCTCACTTATGTGCCATTATGCAGTAATTTGCTTACAACACGTACTACACCTTTGCTTGGAAATGCATTCCTGCAATGTCCTACCTGTGAATCACCACTCACTGCATTATTTTGTATAGTGCTGTGTGCTATTTATTTATGAACACCCGCAGATAAATAGATCCCAAATGCAAAGTATCATTTAACACAGATTAAAACAAGATCCATTAAAATATACTTTTGTGCTGTATACAATGAGGCATTAGAGAATGGTCTTGAGCATGCATATTTTAGGCTATGAAAATTAAATGTGTAACTGCATATTGTAGAGTCAATTTGAAGAAGATCTCTGGTGATAATTTATAGCCATTGAAGCTGGTGGTTGATCTGATCAGCAGGTCTGCCAAAGAACTATCAAATTTTGCTGCAAAACATCAAAAGAGAGAATCAGACAGTTAACAGAGGATTAGGGATATGAGTTGTACACAAGTTACTTCCTTTGGTACATGGTTTGATTCCTTCAGTCTCCATTTGCATACAGAATGTTCTTCAGCAAGTTACTCAACCATAGTGCTTTAGGGCAATTTAGAATTTGGGCTGCGCTCCTCAATAGTCTCCTAGACTACATCCATAGTAACTATTGATGATCCTTGTGCCAGTCTGAAGTGACTTTCAAATAAACAATAATGTATACACACTCAGAATGTAAGTAACACAGACAGGTTGTCTTAAAATTAAAGAATTTATAAATTATAGTTTGGAAAAAATATATTGCAGTGCTTTACATTTTACTTAAATAAAAGGTCCTTAGGGTACTGAGCAGACTTATTTCTAAAATGCAGATATCAAATCACAAAGTTTAATTTACTCCATGCCAATCACTGCACTCAAATTTTAGCATTAACAGTATTCTGTCTGTTATAACAAAATGCTTTTAGTACAGGCCAGGACACATATGCACATCTGCATGTGAGGGTCTGTACTAACATCTCAGTCTCTTGGGTAGTAAACTTCTCCATTGTCTGTCTGTCTCTCTCTCTCTCTCTCTCTCTCTCCCCCCTGAGCCCATGACAGTCCAGGTAAATCTGTAGATTATGCATGTTGATCTGCATGGCTAACTCTGTATGACCATCAGATGACTACACACTGCCATCTCAGCACCATACAGTTTAGACATATATGTTCCCTTTTATGATGTGCCATCACCCCCCCCCCATTTTTGCACACACTGCAGCTATAGGTTTGTTATCATGACATATCTCGCGTACTGGAAAATGGCCATCACTCCATATGTAGCATGTCTTGTGCATATCCTGCCCAATGTGCACATAGGTATTTGTGTACCCACTCACCCTCGGCCAGGCATGACAATGTCATGTCACTGCAGTATGTTCACACATCCATAGACATCTGCTGTTCTCAGCCTGCTGTTGCTGTCATCCTTACGTGGTTTTCAATGTAGTATACGGTTATAGAACCAGGTGTTCCATCCTTGCTTGGTACACATATGTCACTTATTTCAAAACCCAATGTAAAAATGCTATAAAGTCACCATTTCACACTTTCTCAAATTAGTGTTGCCTTTTGCAATATGGCGATGTTGCTTTTTATCCTAAGTCAAGACTTATAACATGGTGTTTATATTAAAAAGGGAATTTATTCCAGCATGCTGTCAACATAGGTTGTGCAATCATGCTTTTACCTCCCTGGCCAAGGGCATGTGTACTATGTGCTTGTGCATGGTGGCTGTGAAGTTCATATTGCATTGACTCTGTTCTACTTAACCAGGCTGTAGCACCTTGTTTTTGCCCTGTTATCTACATCACATGATGTCAGAACATGCATCCATATACTTGCAGCTATCATTTTGCTCCATTAGTGGACCTGCCTGAGTTACTATGTTTGCCTCATGCACTGGAAGCAGCAGGACTCCTGTGCAGTACCCAAGGAAGAACAGGATTTTTATGTTCTTCCTTAACAGGGATTTCAAGGAGCATGTACAGAGTCATTATCATGGCCCATTCTATAAGGTTAATGCCTAGTACCACCTTGCCAGGACAGTACCCATTCTAGTAAGAAGTGCAGACATTGCTGTAGTGATCTGTGGTCACACCAACCAACCGCTTAGCCAGTAGGAAACAGTGGTAAGTGGGAGGAGCAGACAGAGTTTTACTGTGAGCAAATTTTTAACTTGACATTTCCAGGTCCGATATTGTAGAAAAATGTTCCTACTTTGTTCTGCAGTAGCAGAGAAGAAGAAGAAAAAGAGCATGGAAAGATGTCTTGGGAAGCTGAAATGCCTCAACAGGTGGTGGGGTGCATGCACCATGTAAGTTACCACACCACACAAAAAACATATTTTATTTATTTTTACTTTATTCATACTTTGTTGACAAGATTAGTCCAACTAGACCAAGGGTCTCTTTTTCTGGGGAGACTGAAGTGGTATTCCTAATGACTAGGTGACTAAGGAGCTTCCCTAGTCTTTCTGAACACTAGGTGGTGGAAGAGGGCTGTCATTAGTGCTTGAAAAATTCCAATATGGAAGAAGAAAGGAGAAAGCAGCAGACTATTGCATAATATTGAAGAATCACAGACTCCGTAAGGGAAGGGATTGTTGTTGCAGAGTTGGAGAAAGGAAGTCTATGAACTCCTGTGTTGCTGGAGATGATGGATCAAGATGAGCCAAATTCTGATGAGTATGTAAGGTTCTATGATGGATAGCATGCTGAAAGAGGAGGTGCTGCCAGATGAGTCATGAAAATAAACTGAATTACCATGGTATGCTTGGCCAGTGGAGTAGCTGGTTTTAAAGGCATACCCATGCAGGAAGGTGTTGCTGTGAACAGCTAAAAACACTTTAACATTTGCAGGAATAGTAAACAAAAGAAAGAAAGACAGTGTGACTGAAGCTCAAAGAAAACAAGAACTGCTATGAGGACAACAGAACCAGAAAAGAAGACCAGTGGTAAGAATTGTAGCAAAGAACAGGGACATTATTAACAGATATGAAGTTATAGATAGTATTATTTTATCTTTGAGGTTTAGAGTACAAGACATGAGAATGTTAATACACTAAATCACAGAATACTTTTGTGAAGTTACTTTTGAAGGTTTTATTTTACTTGAAAAAGATTATGAATTAAGTAGGGAAAAAGAGATAATTTGCATCATGGCATCAGTATATCTTATAGAACTTGGAACTATAGTTAAAGAAGAAAACAAATGTGCAAGTCAAAATATCTGACATACAGGAACTTGAGTTAAAGACTTTTTTCTGTAATTATGTGCATGAGATTAAAACAATCCCCCGGATTCACAAATCCTCCGTGTAAGACTAAATAAGTCTTACTCGGAGGCTGCAGTTGAACGGTATGACGCCAGCATGCCATGAATATTCATGAGGGCACGCGGACTCTACCCCAAGTCTAACACAGACTGTGCAGGCAAGCAGGGGAAAATGTCCGACTGCCGAGCAGTCTAAAGGTCCATGCCCCTGCAAGTGTGTGAAATGCAAAATGTCAACACACAAGAGTGAGTCCGCTCAAATGTCCATGTACCCAACACCACACTCCCTGACATTGTAAACCCCCAGCACAGTTATAAAAAGTAAAACATTAATTTTTTTTTTCTAATTCCAGATATAGCTGCCCGTATTTGCGCGTTTGTGCGCGGGTGTGCCCATTGCTTAGCTGCAGTTAGCAATCTCGACATGGAAGAGCATAATAAGGAATGTGTATGCAAGTTATGCCAAATTTTAATAGCGTAGTGGTAGAGCATTTGCATAAAGAAGAGGCATTCACGGTTTGTCCCACCACTCCCCTTTCTATTTTATGTTCAAAATGAATATATGAAATAATCCCTGACATATATGATTAAACTTTTACTAAAAAGCATCGAAATGGCCTATGTATCAGTGAACAAAATGTATATTTATAAAGGAACCTGGCATATAATTGTCCGCAGTTAAGCAATGCTTTACCCAGCACAATATAATTGCCCGCAGTTAAGCAATGCTTTGCCCAGCGCAATATAGTTGCCCGTAGTTAAGCAGCGCTTTACCCAGCGCAATGTAGTTGCTTATAGCTAAATAGCACTTTACCCAGCGCAATTGGTTTGCACTGAGGTGCGCACCGTGCCAACCAGCGCACCGTCGGGTAACGTGGAGCAACGTAGAGCAAAGTTGCTTAAACACAGCCACACCCCCTAACCTGTCTGGACAGTAGTAAAATAAAAAGCAATGATAAGTTTTGAACTCAGGACACTGTGCACCATAATCAAAGCACTGAACCACTAAGCCACAACAGCTTAGGATAAGCATCCACTGTTAACATATATATACTTATAAATGTTAGATTAACTATTGCTAAGTAGGTCTGCAGTCAGCCGAGAATTTTCAAAAACAGCCAATTACAAAAAAGTGCGAGAAATGCGGCATATTTAAGCTCCATAGGCGGGAATACTTGCCATAACTGATTGTAGCTCCCATCTGCAGTTAGAATGTCTGGTGCTGGAGAGGGTACTCACTTTAGAGTGCAATGCTGGGGCATCGAGGAGTCAAAATACATGGTTTGGCTCCTAGTCCATCGTCATGAGTCTCTACTCCTGCAGGGCCAGTTCCAAGGGATGGAGTATAAGGCAAAGGCTTGGAACCGGTTGGCTCATGAACTCACCAGTGCCACAGGCATCCCTCGGACTGGTGAGCAGGTCTGTCACCACCATGCAGACCTGAAGAGATGGAAGCAGGACCTTCTGAACCAATGGATCCAGGAGGCCCGTCATATGCAAGATGCCCCACTACTAAGTAGGTAGCCATGGAATGCAGCATGTAAGACATGCTAATATAGTCTAAATAATGGATAGGTATGTCTCAATATCCCTTCATTTACTTCACAGCTGCAGGTGTCCGTGCTATGAATCAGCAAGCCTAAGCAGATAGGCTGCTAAGGCTGTGCCACCAGGCAGGTTAGTAATTATTCTGCATGTATTGTTATATAATATATGTGAGAGAGCATGACAAAAGTGTTGTAGCCCAATAATACAGCTATAAAATGCCCTGAATAAATTCTCTGCATGTACTGTTATATAACATAAGTCAGAGAGCCAGAAATAGAGTGTAGTAACCCAGCAATAAAGGTAAAATAAGTCTGGAATACTATCTCTGCATGTACTGTCATATAAAATAAGTGAGCGAGCCTGAAAAAGAGTGTTGTAACCTATCAAGAAAGGTATAATATATCCTGAATATGTCTTCCATATGCACTGTAATATCAAGTAAAGGAGAGAGCCTGTAGAAAAGAGTGTTCAATGTAATTAATAAAGGTATAAAACTTGGAGTGTGTCTGTGTTACTTACTTTGAAATGTTGTTGTACCCTTGCAATAAATAAATAGTACTGTTGTATTAGGTGCTATCAACCCACAGTTGTGCAGTCCCATATGAAGTGGATGAAGGAAGTGCCAGTAGCTGTGAAGCATATAACATTTATTCCCTGAATAAATTCTCAGCATGTACTGTTATATAACATAAGTCAGAGAGCCAGGAAAAGAGTGTAGTAACCCATTAATAAAGGTAAAATAAGTCTGGAATACTATCTCTGCATGTACTGTCATATAAAATAAGTGAGCAAGCCTGAAAAAGAGTGTCATAACCTATCAATAAAGGTATAATATGTCCTGAATAGGTCTTCTGTATGCACTGTAATATCAAATAAAGGAGACAGCCTGTAGAAAAGAGTGTTTAATGTGAATAATAAAGGTATAATACTTGGAGTGTGTCTGTGTCACTTACTTAGAAATGTTGTTGTACCCTTGCATTAAATAAATAGTATTGTTGTATTAAGTGCTGTCAACCCACAGTTGTGCAGTCTCATATAAAGTGGATGAAGGAAGTGCCAGTAGCTGTGAAGCATATAACAGTCCTCAACAGTTGTTAAATGGCTGTCATGCATAGGTAAATCTGGCACACGAGTAGCTTGTCAAGGTGTCCCCAGAAATGTGAGTGTGCTACATGAAATGTAGGGTTCTGTAGAAAATCAAGTGAAAATGTCACGTGAACACATCCAGATGTGTAGATACATAAATAAAAAAATAAAATACAACTATGTAGCAGTAACATCTGCATCTTGGACAGTTACTATGTCAGATATAGGTCAGGTATATAATGAACTAGCCAAACCCATTACACAATCTAATGCATGTTGCCTAGTGTAATAATACATGTAGGGGATATACACCTGCAGTCAATAGGAATGTAGTGTAGAGTTAAAGTACTAATAAGATGTTAATGGAGGTTTCTTATTACACCCTACTCCATGTGCATAAACCATGCAATTCCACACCTAAATGGGTATGTCTAATCTCAAAACATTTGTTGGGACATATGTCCTATTGTTTGATAAAAATCTGCATTTACTTTAATGCATGTCCCCTGTTAAAACACCACAATCTTGATGGCCTGTTGCCACCAATCATCCCTGCATGCTGTTGTAATGTCCACTGTCATTCAATATATGCATGTGTTATGCTTGCTGTTCAACTGTTGTAACATTGGTGTGTTGGGTTAATGGGAATATTACTGCATGCTGTTACAACTAATTTGGAATGCTGTTGTCTATGTTGTAATTAAACACACCTAATCACAGAACGTATGGGAAGGCCGGTCCCAGCGGACCCACCTGTCCCTCCTCAGCTGGCGATTGCACCTGGCACCAGCAGGTCTGGTGCCCAGCCCAGGCTACCCTCCTCCATTGGTCCTGTACCACCTTCGGGTGGAAGCGCTGCAGGGGATGGGGCTCGCCCCCCCCCCTGCAAGCATGGGCGGAGAAGGGCCACCTGTCACCCTCCGAAGGGTCCAGGTTGTGGTGCATAGGGAGATCCAGCATTTAGTCGCTGATCCCCTATGCCAGCTTGAGGCGAGAGTGGCACAACTCACAGGTGAGCCTGCCCCTCCTATGCAGCCCCCAGCACAGCGACCTTCGGGTCTGTGAAGGTTCAGTGGTGACTTCCCATGGGAGGGGATCTCAGTCTCACTGTTACCATCTGTGGGCTCATGGGTTTGTGATTTCCAAACATCCGTCCACGACAATTGTGTTCACCCACCCCATGTGTCATACTCCGCCCCGTATGTGTCTTGTTTGTCTTGTCTGTTTACCTCCCCAACCTACCTCCCCAAATATAACTACTTCCTCTACCTCACTTTCCACTCTCACCTGAAAAAAAAAAAAAAAAACGGCAATCTGTACCCACAAAAAAATTACGCCCCATACATAGCTGTCCATTTCGCACACATGTCCGCTGGACATGTAAACTAATAATTATAATTGGCAGTACAACATACTTTGTTGTCCTCACCCCTTTCCCAGGGGTGGAAGGATTCATTTCACTCCAAATTCATTGCATATGCACAGCTGTTGCTGGTAAAGAAATGGGAAGCTATGGACCTTCCCTACACCCGTCCTGCACATCCCAAGCTTGTTTCCCTACTGTCTTTCCCTCTTTGTACCCCCTTTTTCACCACTTTCCTATCTCCCCATTTTTTTTTCTTTCAAAGAAATTAGCACGGGGGTTAGCGGGAGTAAGCACTTTTAAGCAGCAGTTAGTGAGTTTGTGCGAGTGTGTGCATGTGTGCGCTTGGCTAAGCATCACTAAGCATCACGCAAACCCGCACAAACCCACTTACAACTGCTTAAAAGTGCCTTAGTTGCTCTATGTCAGGGCCCTTGTTCTCTCAGCAGCAAAATAAAATACCTCTGTCAGTCTCGAACCCCAGACCTTGGACACACTAGACTGCATGCAGTATCCATAAGCCACAACAGATACACGATAACTTGGTGCTGAAAATAATATATCATGCATTACAATGAGTGAATGTAAAGGAAAAATAGGAAGGCCATAACACAAAGCTTGTTCTGTGGATCTTTACCAGCAATTGTTGTGGAATTGCATTACATGAGTGTGATGTGAGAAGCAGCCATTCAAGCAGCAAATAATGTTACAGAGGCACTTTACAACCCCCACACAGTATCATAGCAGGACAAACACTGGCATATCTGAGTAGGGCAGAGGCCATACCTCCTAACTGTGACAACTTTCCAGGGATGTCCCTAATTGTGAAACATATTTTAGCTGTGGCCCTCGAATCCCTCAGAAAAGTACTGATGTCAGTCAGAAAGGTGGGGTATTACACAATGAATACTGACAATAATAACAGTAGACATCACTTGTACTTCATGAAAGGAGTACTAATCCATATGCACTGCTTCACTGAAGTCTACACCTACTGTCCCTATTATGTGTAAGGTGTACCTCACTTTCAACTACCTATCCCTGACTCCATGCAAAGATGTATCTGAGTGTTCCATAGGCCTGGCAGAGGCACAAACACACAGGCATATAAGCTATACTGCTGTTACACACTCTGCAAATAGCTGTGGTAGGACCTCCACAAGCATACCCTTATGTAGAAGTACAGCACATAAATACCAAAGGATGTAGCCATGTACTGGTAGCAACTGACTGTAACAATGCCATTGTACCAGTCCTGAAAACACCTGTGAGTTGCACAGAGAAAGAATAACAGTGTAACTTCTGGCTACCATCTGGATAGTTTCACAACTGGGAACTATTCAAACATACCACCTGCCTTGATAAACTGACAGGTACACACCAATCCTTTAAGTCCAGTAAGATAATATTCACACATTAATACATAATGCTCTCTGTATGTAAGCACCTCCCCCACAATTAAAAGATACTTGTGTGTTTAGGATCTATCAAGGGTGTGGGTAGGCATACTCAGTACTGGAATTGTCCAGTTGTCCTGCTAACCCTGTGTTAATGTCAACAATAAAAAGCACAAACCCTGCAGAAGTGAGTACATTAATATTCACAGTATAACAGTTCACAAACAGTTCATGTGCCAAAAGAATACTTCTCAATAACTACATTTGTATGGCAGTTAATTATATGAGTAGAAAAGAAACTACATAGTCACATAAATGTTGTGTAAGCATTTGTAGTGGTGAGTAAAACTCTACACTGATAGCTCTGTACTGGAAGTGGCAACAGTCAGGTCTGAGTACAACATGTACATCACTGTCTACACCTCTAGCTTCATTTATAAGATGTATACCAACCTTATGACTTACACAACAGTCAGTGTCCACAGCAAACAAGCATGGGCCCCACTCTGGAAATCTGAAAGGGCTACTCCTGTATACCTTAGGAATTTATAGCATTGGGTTGCAATGACAGTGATTACTGCAATTACCACACAGCAGGCTGTATGCATTTACCAAATGCGGGGCAACAATTGGTGCAGAGGGCATCACATGCACATGCGCAGATGCCTATAAAAGCAGATTGTACTTGCTATCCCCACATGCAATCATTACATTGCACGTGTAAGCAACTGTACAACTCCTGCAGAGTATTGACAAACTGTAGCCGCGACGAAAATAAATATATAATTAGGTAACAAATATATAGACCTAATTAAAAACTAAAGTTATTAATTATAAAAAAAAAATAATTAATAACCAAAAACTAAACTTAAGTAAGAATCTTGACTTAATAAAAAAAAAACTGTCAAAGCACACACAGACGGACCTGAAAGGGACAAACAGGTATGTAACAGTTTGTACTTACTGGCAAGTAGTAGATGTTTATGAATAGTACTGTACATACTCTGAAACATGCATATGTGGCAGCAGTAGGTATGTATGCACTGATGCCATGCATAACTACTGCCATGGAGAAATTAGTGTGTAGCTGTGTGCAGTGGGACATAACTGTGACATATGTAGCTCAGCATTATATGTCAAACATCTGAACATGTTATCTATGGTCTGTACAGTACTGCGTTTAATGGCAGTGTGGGGGAGTAGTGCAAACACCTATATAAAACTGGATGTCACAGAGTAAGACATGCATGATAGTCACATAATGTGTAGCTTAGCATTGGCAACTGCTGTACTGGGCTAGTATAGTACTGTATCATATGCAGCTATATATACTATTGTACTATTACTGTATGCACACATGTGACAACTGTCCATGTTGTAGCAAGGCCCAACAGGTCATCCGTGAGGTGTACAGACTTACAACAGTGTGGACCCTGCGTCTGTATGGCACACACATATGGCAAAATATATATGTGTCTGATATATTAGCATCTGGACATGTGCATAGAGCAAGGGACATACTGCAACTGTTTGTGAAGGGTGGACATTTATATGTTGGTGCAGGTTGTTATGTACATATTTATATGTAGGTTGTAGTGTATGTCAAACAAAACAGCATACAGTGCTGGCATATGACATGTGGTGTTCAAATGCCGTGGGTATGATTTGTTAGGTTTTTAGTCTTCCAGATAGGGGGTCCTGCTAAAGATACATGGGCTGAAAATACCTTGCATGCATTCTGCACAAGACTGTGCAATATCATTACATAACTGTATCCCTCTCAACCTTTGCATAATTGATATTCCCACCATGAAAGATGGACTGTATATGTGCCAATATGTATATCTATATGTACACCACTGGATGTTCATATGTACGCTCAAGCTCAATGTTGTACACGTATTGCCATCCCTGTTGTTAAAAGCCCTGTACCCATGAACTACCACATAGGTGGTAGTCTACTCAACACCGAAAGTGTGATAAGAGACTACGGGACACAGGTGGACAGTAGTGTCTCTTATGATAATCACAGTGCCACACTAGTCATGTAAACTGAGTACGGTCCACATGTCATCAGTAAAGGTGTGTCATCCTTGGAAATACAGGTCAGTGTTCCACTCTACTCATCAGTCATAACACCCATCAGAGCAGGAGCAGCCCTAGGTCAACTGGTGCCCTAGGCAAAACAGCTCCACGGCGCCCCCCAACACATTACCTGGTGCCCCCATCCTGGTCTACCTACACCAAATAAATACTGGAAAAGTGCCCCTGCACTGCGGTGCCTAGGCAGCCTAAGCCTGGCCTATGCCTAAGGCCGGCCATGCATCAGAGAGTATAATGGCCCTGTTGGTATGTACCTCAGAAGACATCCACAGCAACAGTAGATGCCAGACACATACCTCACAAAGAGTATTACCTGACTCAAACAGATGCCCTCTGCTGACTGTCTTACAAAACCACAGCTCATCTCCATGTAATGTGAAACCCACAGGTCCTG
>NC_056728.1:1011270802-1011300802 GCF_019279795.1 Protopterus annectens
CAAAATAGATTCATGTTATCTCAAACACTCTTACTTTGAAGTATTTTAAAAAATAGCAGGGATAAACATTAAAAAAGTTTTTTTGGTGATCAAAATGAACAAGTGTAACATCTCAAATGTTCTTATATTATTTAATGCACCTATACTTGAAATGATTCCAGTATCTCAAATACCTCTTCTTTGGAGTATTTTAGCAATAGCTAGAAAAACCATTACAAAAAATGGAAAATAAAGACTACTATCTCATTCAATAATGAATTTATCTGTTTAGCAAAATCAGTATTTACTATCAAAACACTTACTATAAGAATGAGAACTAAAATGTGACACATAAATTTTTAGCTTGGGAAAATGACAAGGCTTACTTGAAAAGTATTAATTATAGTAGAAATATTTAGAATTTTGTTATGGACATTAGTAAATAGTATTTGCTTAGTTTCATGATACTGTTAATTAATTATTGTGTAAATGAGTATTGTTTTGTTTTAAAATCAAATAAAAGTTGTTTTTTTTAAGAAACAAGTCAGGAATCAATGCACTCTACTGCTTCTCTCACCAGAAGAAAAATGAAAGCACAAATCCCAAGCTGGCACAATGAAGCAGTTATTAGTCTTTCCACTGATCATCAATCTCCAGGAAATAATGTTCCTTTGTTCCTTCTCTCACCACAAGAAAAACAGAAGCACTCATCTCAAGATGACTACTGAGAGGCAGAATGTGTACTTTCTAATACTTGGTGGTCTTGATGTAGATGTTACAGATTTTAAAGGTAAGAATGAAAACTGGGT
Organism: Protopterus annectens; assembly: GCF_019279795.1. Classification (NCBI taxonomy): domain Eukaryota; kingdom Metazoa; phylum Chordata; order Ceratodontiformes; family Protopteridae; genus Protopterus; species Protopterus annectens. The sequence continues at coordinate 1,011,271,591 of NC_056728.1, forward strand.
TAATATTCTAAGAGTTGCAGTGTGTACTAAGCAGTTAAATATGAAAGCAGGGCTGGCCTTAGCTGAAATGGTGTCCTAGGCGAAGTAGTACTCCAGCGCCCCACCCACTCCATACTAATGCACACTCCTATAAGCCACACCCACAGGTAGGCCACTCTCCAAGAAGGCCACTTCAGTCTTTTCCTTCAATTATTTAAATGCATAGAAAAAAAAGATATCTTATAATGTAGTTAAACTGCAAGTGAAGGATGGTGGAATTTTCCTTTAATAAACCTGCTTTATCTGTCGCTCCTTCACACATATTTTACAATGAAAGTCATGTCCTCAAAAAATAGAAGACCATGTGCCTTGTTTCAAAGGGTTGCTTAACTTACAGTTTAATTTACTTTGGGGTAGGCGAGTGAGTCTTACAGCTCATTGAAAGTAAAATAGCAACCTCTCTCCCCACTCTGTACAGTAGCTTAAGTAAGAATAGCACAAACACAGATAGCCATTTGCTAAACAATACAATCTGACAATGAAAACAGACTTAGCATAAGCATTAAACTTCTCTGCCATTGAAATGTCATGAAAACCCACATTCATAGAAAATGCATCTGGCCATTAAGTTTATCTTTGGGCTGTTTTAAAAATAGACTCCTTGCACACATTTTTAGGGCCATGCATGAATGTATTTGTTCTTTGATTCACCTTCCTGATTATAGTAAATTATATTCCCTGCATAATATCACTGCCACTTGTTAGAAAGTGTTTTAAATTGCAGTTTAACATTATTTTAATAAACAATGAAATTATGTATAAAATCAATAATGACAACACTATTCATTTCAGAAAATTTCAACCATGAAAGGGTAGACGTCTGTCATTACAATCCACCAATATCACTCAACGCACAATCTTGCAGAAGTAAAATCATTTGAATAATTCCACATTAAAGAAACATGCAACTAATGAAGAGGTTACTACTGGCAAACAACTTTACACCTCAATGCTTCATCTACAAATTCAGTGTAAGTTGCCCTTGAAGAATTGCCTATGTTACAATTAAAAATGTGATAAACTGGTAATATTGCAAAAGGAAATGACTAAAACTGAGAAGTTCATAGTTACTAGATATCTCATACAAAGGAGACACACTCAGGAGTGTAAAACCGCTACCCCCCCCCCTTATAATGCAATCATATGGGCACTGCAATATCAGCACTCCATCTACATGGTGTGGGAGTAGAATCCACAGCCTTCTGCACAAAAGACAATTATGGTACTAACACTGCTTTCAAATTCCCTGTACAATAAGACACCATTTGTTAGTGTGTGTTTTGAATTTGTAGCTTTGTGTTTTACATTTGTAGTTTTGAACATTTTTCCAGTAAGCAATGAAACAATGCATTTCCCCAATAATGAAATAACTGCCCATTTCAGAATATTTTAACCATAAAAGGCCACTCAAGACTTCTATCATTACAATCCATCAGTATAAGTCAGTAAGCACAATCTCTGCAGAAGTACATTTCATCTGAATAATTCCACATTAAAGAGATTCGTAACTAATGAAGAGGCTGTTACTGGCAAGCAACTTTATATTTCAGTGTTTCATCTACAAATTCAGAGCTTGCTGCCCTTTAAGAATTAATTGCTTGTTACATAAAAATCTGGTAAGCTGGTAATACTACAATAGGGAATGACTGAGAAAACAACAAGTTTATAGTAACTAAGCATCTTAAGCAAAGGAAGACACACTCGGGAATGCAGAACCACTACCTCACCTTAAAATCCACCAAATAATTGGCATCTAGGGCATTACATACAATGCCTCCATACCTCTCAACTTCTGCTAGGCTAATAGCCTCTTTTCAGGGGAGACCCCAAGGTGGTATTGATACTACTAGGGGAAATTCTGCCAGGGCATTGAGAAACTTCCCTTACACTCTTCAACAGCTGTCATGGGATCTTTTCCATCCATCTGAGTTACTATCAACCTAAGCAGATGGGACGTTAGTTTAGCATATCATCTGAAGGAAGACATACTCAGCAGTGCAGCACCTCCCTTACGTTGCACTGTAATTTCAGCAGTCCGTCTGCCTGGGGTGAGAACAGAACCCATAGCCTTCTGCACCAAAAGAGCTTATGCTGCAAAAACCTAATTTTCAGTACCTCTGTTGTGATACAGCCTCTGACTTAATGGACACAATCACCAATCAGGATTAATCTTGATGGTACGATCTTGATCCCTCAATGAGCAGCAAACAGATCTGTTTTCTACATGCAACTAAAATGTTTTAAAATGGGATAGGCACAAACTTACATACAGCTTTTTTCAATGGAATGGGAGTTTTCAAACCTGTGTATTTAAATATCATTTGGTGTTTCATTTGTTTATGGCTTTAGCTGGGTGCCCACTGAAAATCCTGCAATTCTGCGATCCATTGAAGAATATAAATTAGATTATGTTTAAGGAGAAGGAATACTAATTTTAAAATTGTTGCATCACAGAGTACTCCTCTCTGTGCAAGGTAGAAAAATATTCAACATAGTGTAGTTAAAAAATAGATAAGGACAACGTTTCTTCTTTTAAGGGATAGCTTAAGAGTTTTATTTTTTCTTTTTCAGTTTGAATTACATTAGTTAGAAGTATGAAAGTGAATACAGAAGGGCTGAGAATATTAGAGTAGAAGGTTGCATTATCAGGATATACTTTTAAATCGTCTATGGTATGCTCTTGTTTTATTTTGTATAGCTTTTATAGCAGGCTTGAAATTTTAATAAAATAAGAGAACACTAAGAGAAAAAAGTACATGATTACATAACTGAAAAGCTTTACGGCTACATTGTGAGAAAACTTCACTTGTGCCTATCCAGAAATTGGCTTACTTCCCTTAGTTTTTCTTTGTTTTTGAACAATACCAGATTTTGACAGTTAGATAATCCACAATGAGCTTGATAAACTGAAAGGTTGGAATATATGTTCCCAAATTCAGTGTAAGCAATTACTTAAGTACAATAAATCCATTATTAAAATGACATCTCACATATACCTGTTTTAGCTTGATGGGTATTTTTTCTTTGTTTTTGAACATTACCATATTTTGACAGTTAGATAATCCACAATGAGCTTGATAAACTGAAAGGTTGGAAAATATGTTCCCAAATTCAGTGTAAGCAATTACTTAAGTACAATAAATCCATTATTAAAATGACATCTCACATATACCTGTTTTAGCTTGATGGGTGAGGCAATTAATTATTCTGATGCAGAGTTGTTTCTACTGTAATAAGTTTCCACTGTTAGTGGTTTCCATTTTTTTGAGTAACTACAGACTAAAAGCATAAACCAGCAAACAACTTCTGAGCAGTTCCTAGCTGTTACATCAGTATTGTGAAATTTTCATAGAATAACACCATGTCAGTCCTAAACTTTGCGTATATATTCTTAGCATTTACATTTCCTTTCCAAATGTATTTCAATTTGGGGAGAAGGAAGATGACACATTATATATACTTTGTCTGTTTCTCCATTAGTGTCTGTCTGACATATGGGAACTAAATTAGTGGTGACCCAGTGGTATGCTTGAAGGCTTTGATGGAGGTAAAGGAAAGACTGGTGCCCAGCATTTATCAGCGGAAAACACTGCAGGCAAATGGGTATTAATGGTTTTACAGCGGTTGGTGTCCCGTTCGATTCTCAGCTAAAGCGTCTTCTGTGTGGAGACATGCGTGAAGGGGCGTACCTTCGTTGCGGCAGGCTGGTAACCGGCACATAAAAAATCCACTACCAATCATTAGTGGACCGGAGTTCCGCTGTGACGACCCCTAACCGGGATAAGCCGAAAGACACAAACAAACTGAAAGAGCTTTTCATACTGCAGTGGTGGTGCTGCAGTAGTGTTGTCACCGCATAGTAAGACGTAGTCCCTCTTCTTCACCTCTGAGATACATGCTAGACTATCTTTCTTCAAACAGGACCTGTATAATTGGGTGGGTGCTCAAAATTCACCCCAGGCATGACTGGCATACACCTCAATACAGTCTCGGGTGAGACCTGTCAAGCCCTAATGATCACATGACTCAGTCACTTTGAGCTTCACGTATTTCCAGCGGAATGTATCCTGAGTACCAGAAAGAAATCTGCTTTATATAACTGAATTGCTACTTTGTGATGCACTGAACACATTTTACCTTATTTTTAATGTTTGCTTCTTTACACAGACTCCACAAGACAATTTGCCTTAAGTTGCTCTGCTTGTGTGATATTATGAATATTAATTTAACATGCCTGCTGTTGGCGTCTTTGAGGATGTTGTATTTTTTTTCCATGTTATTGCATCCTCTGCTGTGTGCAGAGATACACACACACACACACACACACACACACACACACACACACACACACACACACACAGACACACACACACTCCAAAATCTCTCGCTTTTTTCTCCTTTTGCTTTCTGCAGTTTACTGTTACTCAGTGGAACAGGTTGGGTTCTACTAAGGTGTATTATCATCATGTCATTTACCAATATTATGTATCTTCTGCTTCGGGACAAAATTTTATCTAAATTTTATGCAGCAATGTATTCTTGTAAATGGCAGTGACCAAAACAGGTCCTAGCTAAAGGTCACCGAACTCACCAGTGTGTTGCTTTGTATCATGTATTTACATTTTGGTTGAGATTATTGGTAAATCTATTACTTGTTTACCTCTTGCTTATTGCACGTATGATAAAAATCTACCAAGTCAATTGTTCATTTTAATTTGTAGCTTTTGATGTATTTATTACTAGTTAACTATACCTGATTTGGTTTCAGGCTGCATGGCATTTGACTTAAATGTGTATCTTCATGACACCTTACATGTTTCTCTTGTTCAACCATCTGTTATGAACTAGCTGAGGAAAAATATTTTTTAATTTATTAATATAATTTCCATAATGCAGTAAAGCTTGCCTAGCTTTCTAACTGATATATACAATAACCACTTTAAACACCATATAATGTGTACTAAATATATTACCAGACTTTACATGATAGGTAGGACATTGTTTTATGGTCTTTATCATGTTTCTGTTTTCTTTTACAGAGTTCCCCCTGATTAAAGGCCAGTTACATTTTCTAATGTGTACAAAACTGCCTTTCCAGATGTGCCTCCAGAGCATCTCCTCTACTTAGCTTTGTATGGTGTTCATATCAAAGTACACTTGCCAGCATCCCAACACTGGTATGCTAGAAATGGGCTATATGTCTTGAAATTCCCAAAGGCTTCAGAAAAAAGGATCAATGGTAAATGAATATGATATTAGAAAAACTCCCAGAAGATGAAATACAGAAATAGCCTAGTATACAATGTGCAGTTCAAACAGAAAATGCCTTCTGTTTCTGTTCGTTACTGTATTTTGTATTATGCGGTATTTCATTTCCCTCTTCATTCTAATACTACTTTTAAATGCAGAAAGCATACCATTTTTCCATATATTTTCTGATAAGCAATTCTGAATTATTTATGGTCTAATTTATTGATATATTATGAAAACTAGAGTTTGTAGACATTTTGATATGGCATAGAGAAAATGTAGTATGTCTATTAGAAACTGTTTATTCTTTATGAATTGAAATGTTTATCATATGGATTTTGCTTACGTTCAAAATAGCTATCAAGTTTACTCTTAAAAAAAAAAAAAGACGTAGTCCCATTCGATTCTCAGCTAAAGCACCTTCTGTGTGGTGACATGCGTGAAGGGGCGTACCTTCGTTGAAGGTTGTGCGTTAGGGCTGGGCTCCTTAAGGTAACAGACTGGTGTACCATAATTTTTTTTTTCCGAGCCAACCTGCAGCTGGTGGGAGGGCGCTCACCTCTCTCTCGCTATGGATCAGGCTTCCTGAGCAGGGAGCCGAGTGAGAGGAATTTTATTAATTAAAATATTAAAATAAATAAATAGTTAAAAATAGCGCCCTTTCCGAGGCTGGCCTGTACAGCGCCCTAGGCGGTCATCTAGTTCGCCTATGCCTAAGGCCAGCCATGTATGAAAGACTGGGTAACTTAAGCTTTAGAGATCTAAGCGGCGAGCCAGAGCCACTAATTTAAAAAAAGCAAAATGGATAAGAAGGGGTGGGCACTTTGTATTCTGGCTCTATGGAGTACAGCGGGATGGCCAATAAATTTAAATAACCAAAGGGAGTCATCTCACAAAGTGATAATTTTGTGCTTACTTACAGTAGCCAATGAAAGAGGGGAGGTAGGAGATATGTGGTCAAATTAACATAAGAGGCAGGCAACTAGAAAGACAGTTGAGTTTAAAAACCCAACAGCACCAGTGTGGGAAGGTGGGGAAAAACTTAATTGCTATGTGACTCACAAGAGACACAGATGTTTTCTCTTTCCTAGTTTAAGTATACAATTAAAAGCAAAGTACAAGGAAAACACAGTGTTATGAAAATAAATCACAGTATACAAAATAGAAGAAGGCAATGAAGCAATACAAAATACAAGAAAGAAAAACAAGCTAACCTTTCCTTCACAGCAAGCCGCGTCTGAATCTAGGTGAGTTTTTGAAGTAAAGCCATTTAATATTTAGATGAATATGATGAGATCATCATGGAGCATTCAGCTTAACCAGAATTGTGAAAGCAGATGCAATTTACCTCCTCGTACAGGTGTTTAATTACATTGCTAGAATCAGTTACAGCATTTTCTTCAATTTTGTTTGTACTCCAGGCAGAATCTGCAAAGGGTCCATCCGGAACAATATTCTGTCCTGGTAACAAATGAAAATAAATAAAATAAATGAATAAATTAATGTAGTGCCTGTTGACTTATAAAGCGACTGATTTATGATTCTGTGATTTTCATGTCTCACGACTGCCATGACTTGGCTATTTTCATGACGTCAGCTAATAGACCACTTAACGCAGCACAACATACTAGCTAATTGCCAACATGACTTTAGGCCATTTCATAGTACCACCACTGCTCTCCTATCTTTCACTGACTCCATCAACAGAAACCGTAACAACAACATCCTCTCATCAGCACTCTTTATTGGTCTGTCAAAAGCTTTTGACATGGTAAACCATCCCCTACTCATAAAGACCCTTGAATCCCTTTCTCTAGACCCCAAGGCTATTCTCTGGTTCAAGTCCTACCTTAACAATAGACAACAAGCAGTTCTCTGGGATAATAAGATATCTTCCCAACTGCCGGTCTCCCTTGGAGTGCCTCAGGGCTCCATTCTCGGACCTCTTCTTTTCTCTTTATTCATCAATGACCTCTATGTAGCAATCCCTCAAGCCACCTGTATACAATATGCAGATGATTCTACGCTCATATGTTCTGCCAAGTCTACAACTGAACTACATTCTCTAATCCAGAAAGTATTTAGCACAGTAGAGGCTTGGTTCTTAAAATGTTGCCTCCTTTTGAACGCCAAAAAGACCAAGCTCTTACTCTTTACACCTAACAGTAAGTCCCCCCCTATAGATTTCTCAATCAAATCCAATAATGGCACCCTTATATCCCCTGACTCTACCACCAAACTGCTAGGAATCACAATTGACAATAACCTTACCTTTGATAACTATATTAATAACACCATTAAAACAGTTAACAGAAAATTGGGCTGCTTATATAGAAAAAAAACCTTTTTAACTCCAGCAGCCAGAACCACAATTGCCCACTCCCATTTAATCTCAACTCTTCTTTATGCTTCACCCATATATACTAACCTAAAAAAAAATAATCTTGCCAAACTAGCTAACTCCTATAACAATATAGCCAGACTTGCCAGTGGGAACTCATTTAGAACTCACCACTGCCAGAACTTAAAGCAACTAGACTGGCTAGAACTAAAAAATATATTGATACTTTCCCAACTTACCATTGTTCACAGGTTATTTTACCAACCTAACAACACTCCTGTACTTTCTAACCTTATTACCACCTATAGTAATCTCAACTCCTTACGCTCTTCTAGCAATCTCCTGGCTACCATAAGCAAGTCTAATAACCTGGCTGGTGACTCCTTGTTCTCCAACACTGCTAGGAAAAACTGGAACCTTCTGCCAACTGATCTAACTTTACTACCCTCTCTTCCGCTCTTTAAACAAAGGCTTAAGAAACATCTTAAAACACGCTGGCTATGCCCCTCTTGCAACCCTGACTAATCTTCTGCTTTCACTATTGCTACCTCTTCACTGCCTCCTTTCACCAATCAAAACTCCTTACCCTCCTGAAGTAGCTATTATCACTAGTAAATTAAATGTACTTATGAATTTAATACTGAATGTAATGTATATTACCTCAGATGACATACTGTAAAGTGACTAATCCTATCTTGTATATTTATTAGAATTAAGTGTAATTTTTCTTCATTAATAGTTATTATTTAGTATTTTAACTTCCTTTCTTTGTAGAATTATGCTTGAGATATATTGGTGTGTTACTATTGGAGCTTTTCTCCCCGGGCCTCTACTGAAAAAGGAAATATTTCCAGTTGGACTAGCCTGGTAAACAAATATAAAATAAACAAATGTAAAATAAATAAAATAACAATAAATAAAAATAAAATTTTCTTTGAGATGAAGTAATTTCACTTGCTTAGGTTGTATCACTTTATTTAATGACAGATCCAATTGTCAGAGCACTATGCCCCTCATTTAATTACATCACGTATACTACACATGCTGTCTGATGCTGCTGCAGCACACAGCAAACCAAATGTATACAGTAACATAAATAATTTTCTTTGAACTATTGTCACTTTTTCCCTTGGAAAAACTGATGGAGGGCATATGGAAGATTTTTTTCCTTTTTTCGTAGTAATTCTGAAACTTCTCTTTTTCTTTCAAAAATCAAAAGCTTTGCACACTTTATGTGCTTCTTCATCTGTGAAATGAGAAAAGAGGGAACACTATTTTTTTAGACATTTCAGCTGCTCTGCTGACAGTCAGCAAGAAGGATTTATGTAGGCACAGTGTTCAGTTTTCAGACAGATTTCACTGAAGTGAGTGGTTTTCCTGAGGTTGCAATGTCCCGCCTGGGTGTGGGTAATGCTGGATTTACCTATGGTTGTCTTTGTTTGGCCACTTGAGCTTCGCCCTCATGACCAAACCACACCAACCGTGGGTAAATCCAGCATTACCCACACCCAGAAGTGGGTTATTGCTATTATACAATGACATTATTTAAGAAAAAAAATAATTACTTTTCTTAAATAATGGCATTGTATAATGCCTCCTTGCTGCCCTTCCATAGCTGTCTGGTATTCTGTGGCAGTTCTAATGTACTGTGCATGCGTATGCTTACGCAGTACATCAGAACTGTGGGTGGAAGCAATGGAGAATGCAAGATCTCTGTTGCTTTTTACACACTGTCTCGCTGTGTTAAAGGAGTTTAACATAGCGAGACAGCTTTAAAAAAAGCAACAGAGAAAGCAAGATCTCCGTTACTTTTTTTAAAGCTGTCTCACTATGTTAAACTCCTTTAACATAGAGAGACAGTGTGTAAAAATTAACGGAGATCTTACGTTCTCCGTTGCTGTAAAAAAAGACATATAATGGAAAATGTCCAGGCGACCGGACCTTTTTCCATTAGTATAAGTTTGATTTACAACATGTACTCTGACCAATCAGCGTGCATGTTTTGGAATATTAATGGGGGAGTCATTGTATAATTGGAGGTAATCATCATCATCATCAGTTTTCTAAATGGTGTGTCCTACTGAAGGTTGTAATAATACAAATATGAGCAGGGTAGAGTTAACTTCCCTACACCCTGCAACTGATTCTAACTGACTGGGTGTAATCTGAAGGATTCCTTTCATTTCCCTTTGCGTACTGTGTGACTTTGACCAAAATGTTTAAGTAGCCTGTGCCAGATGGACACTTGTGTCCAGTTTGCTTACCTAGTTAACAAATGTATAAAATAAAACCGATAAGGACCAGAAGGGCTTAATGTATCATGATGGATCTACTTAAGGACACTAAAATTATGGTGGTTTTATAGTACAGGCCGTCAAAAAGACAGAGGCTTGCTTGCAAGCAAGGTATGCTCCTAGAAGAAACTGTTAGATAAAATGTTGCCTTCATATACTACAGATACAGTCAAAACAAGAATTCTTGCTATGATGTATTCCAATACAAATATTTATTTTGTCACCCACTACAATGTTCTTAGCTAGACATTTCTTACAATAGTGAAGAAATGTTGGAATTTTATAGTTTCATATTCTTTTTTTTTTTTCAAAGTTACTTACACTAGGATGAGGACCATTTAAGTTCTTCCTTCTAATACATATAGATACTGCAGTAGATCATGTACTAAATAACTGAAACAGATCAACAACCACATGGTTACTGAGCTCTTTTGTTCATTGCTCAGCTTGAATAAGACCACTGAAGTGTCCCTACTTTGGAGGAATGCTCCTATTTTCTGTCCTGACTTACCCATGCACAGGATGTCCATATTTTTTGGAGGTACATTCCTGTTTTCAGGCTTGATTTACCTACTTACGTTTTCTGAACACCCTCATCACATGTGATGTTTGAAGTTGTGTATATACAGCAAACCACATTACTTGAAAAATATACTACTGGCAACAATAATTTAAATAAAAACAACACATATCTTACATCATCATTTTTCTGAAGCAAAAATAACTTACCTTGTTTAATAGAATTTTGAAATATAGTTCATGAAAGTCTACAGATTTTACACTGTATCATTGAGCATGTGCTTGTATTTTTCCATCATTTTTGTCACTTTCTATTTTTTAAACATATCTCTTAGTAGTATCTCACATTCTTACTGGAAGTGGGCAGAGCTATGTGTTATTTTGTATTCAAATGTTGTGCTAATTAGATGTCCAGATTGCTGGATGGATGTTCCTACTTTTCAAGGGCCTTTGTCCCTATTTTCAGTGCCTGAAGGATGAGAGGTGTGGTTTGAATGATTGTCAGTCACCAGTTTAATAGAAGCAATGTTATTAGGTTTACAAGTACAGTTTTGAGTGATTGCGATGCAGAAATGGTTATTTATGACATTTCATGCTCCTAAACTGGACAAAATATAAATTATGGTTGCAATAACATTGGGAGCATTAGAACACAAGAAATAAGAGAATTCCATTGCTGAACATTTTTCAGTTGCACATTATGGTAACATTTTACATCTGAGGACAACTATTTTGGAATGTTAATAAAAATAACCGAGGAATCTGATATTATCATCCTGAACTGTTACACACTAAGGTCCTAATGGCTTAATGCTGACTTCTATTGGAGATGGTTAGTTGCATAACTGCCACATTAGGATTGGTTGTTCTTTATTGCTCTGTTTTTAAATGCTTGCTGTTTAAGTAGCATGTTTATACTCCCTGCTAGGCTTTGCCATGGTGCTAGGAGTCTGTTTTAATAAATCTTCCAGAACCTTGGATGGGATTCATAGACATGTAGCACACTGAGTTGTGCAAATGAATACAGGTAGTGGCCATACTCAGGGTGTCAGTGATTCTAAGACACATATAGCATTTTCATGCAAGAGTGACAATATAGTGGTAGTCAGTGCATCTAATGACTGCATAATGCCACATAAATGAGGAAGCACAAGTATATGAAAACACCCCAAATGGTGAAATTGTACAGAAACCTATAAAGCAAGTGTGCTGCACTATGGCATGTGATCACTTTATATTCATAACAAAAGAATATGTTCAACAATTGTAGATAGAAATGACACATCAAGCTGGCATAGAGGTATATATAGTTAGACAATGCAGTTACCATAATGTTATTCATAGCAAGGTAATATAGTAATAGTGATTTTTTTAATTTTAAGCAGGGAATGATTGCAAGGTATGGAAAGATGTGAGAAGAGTAAGGCTGATGGGGAAGCAAGAGAGGAGGCAGGCATGCAGATCTGTATTTTGTTGCAAATACTTCTTAGATTAATGGCACAGATGGATAAGCCAGAGAGATTTGAAGATTTGTTAGCTGTAAAAGAAGAGTTTGGGGAAGTGTTGTATGAAGTTTTAGTGGCAGGATTAAGATGGATGTTGCTGCTTAGTTGTAGTTGCTGGCAAAGATGCAGGTAGTAGGTGGCCCATTTACGATTGAAGGTTTGTCTAATATTTAATTTATATGGTGGTGGTGGTGGTGGTTTATGAGAGGAATACAAAGGTTTGAAGAGGTGGAGGGTTTTTATTTTGATTAGGGTAGAGGATATAGAGATATAAGAGGGCTGGAATTTGAGAGGAGGATCTCTGTATGGCAGTTTGCATTTTGTATAATTACGTACTGGATGATGGTATGAGGTGATGTAAGCAAAATATGAAAGTGTTGAGAGGAAAGATACTTAAGCAAAACTATTGTTGGATGTCAGCAAAATTTTAGTAGTGGGTAGGATGTGTGGGGGGGTGCAGGCTGTTTGGTTATTATTTTTATTATGATGTAGATTTTGGTGGGTGGCGGAATGTGGTTAGAGCAGCTATATATAAATTCAGAATGAGATAAGGTGAGTGGAATTGGAGATTGGGTAGGGCAGCAAATTGAATCTGAGTGTTAATGAGAGTGAATAGAATGGGTTCTCCCCAAAAGGACTGCCAGGTAAAAATAAAATTAATTGTGAGCCAGAGGTGAGTTATTAACAAATCTGCTGCTGAGTTTCCATGTAGAAGATCCACTTAATATGTATGCATGGTGTAGTTAGGAGATCTTAATGGATCAGAAGTAAAACTAGTAACTTCAGTTCAAACTTATTTTGATAGGGGGGTAGATGATGATATAACAACCAAAATGAATTGAGCAAGTGTTATCCTATTCCCATATAGAGCGTAGTGGCCAATAGTTCTAGTTGTGCACCTGCTACGGTCTATTGCAGGAAGTTTATCAATAAATGAATATCTTTCTACATAGGTTTACTTCATTGTTTTGGGCTGTTCCTAAGTGGACAGGGAGACTGTAAGGGACCAAGTCAAACTTTGCTGCCTACAGGTGAAATCAAGGAGGATATGTTGTATACCCACAATAAGGTATGTGCTACCCTTAACAGAAAGGTAGAGTAGAGAGTAATTGGAGGAACATACAGCAGCAGTACCACTGAGGAGGCAGTGGTGGGTACAACATATTGCAGATCTGGCAAAAAGGTTGCTTATTGGCCAATGTGCAGATGACGCAGAATAAAATGATGCATGTGGCATCCCATGCAAGTTATAAAGGGCTGTACATAGCTGGCCACACTATGCATCTGGCATCACCATAACCATGCAGGGTAGAGTGCGAGAAGTGCACAAGTCAGCACTGACATGGATGGGGTCAGTAGCAGACTGCTGTAACATTATGATATGGAGAGGGGTCATGGGAAGTGAACACGGTGGCTACATATTCTTGGTGGTTTTGGAGAGTCACAGATCATGTCCTCAAGTAATGCGGCCAAGCTGCAATGATGTGCCCATTGGCATTGTCCACTATGCCGGCTTGCATTTTTGGGGCTTTATGCAATCCATGACAGGCAAGTGTACTACTTTGAAAATAGCTGGGTGCCACAGAAAGTGGAAGAACCTCTCCCAGCAAAAGGATGTGTATGACATTTCCGCCAATAATCTGTTCAACTGTAATTGTGTTTGTAGCATATGTGTGTGTTATCATTTTCCTCTTGAGTCATCCTTCTGCAGGTTATTTTATGGAACAGGAGGAGGTAAGACTGCATTCAGCTTGGGCTTTGCTGGATTATGCATCTGGTGCCCAGTCAACAGTGGCTACTAGGTTTGCCTTTCAGCAGGGAAAATATGTTCCTCTTGCTGAAGGTGACTTGTAGGTGTCACTTGTTTCCCTCTGTCTGCTTCTCAGGGCATGAAGGCTTCTCTTCTGAAATCAGACTGGTGGAGATTGCCCTGGTTTCTCAGCATCACATATGGGAGCTTGTGGCTGTCAAGGAGTACTGGCAACTGGGTGCCCACCTTAGAATGTGGAGCAATGGCTGACATTGGTAGTAAAGTTGTCTGATCTTGAAGCTGAACCCATTATGCAACCAGTGGAGTACCTGCCCTCTCAGCCAGCTAGGTATCCAACCATGCCAGGACTCCCCCATGACTCTCCTCCTCATAGTTTTCTTTCTTTGTGTGTTTTTTCCCTTTCTCCATCACCGCTTGCTTACCCTTCATATGTGTGTGCCCATCCACTGTGCTCGCCATCTTTTGTGTGTATACATTACCTCTCGTTCCATGTGTGCATTAGCTGTGAGTGATTTCATGCAGTGACATCACCAAAGCATAACTCTGATTAGCTATGAAACACTTCATGCTGCCACCCCCCCCCCAAAAAAAACTTAGTACAGAGTAGAATAACAACACTTGTTTGTGAATCCTAGCCTTATTTTACATATACTTATCTATAAGGAAGAATAGCTAGTTTAAGATTTTAAAGAATGGAATTTCTATCAGAGTATTCTAAATGTTTACAGTATGTGATCATTACTGAATCTCTCAAGCAGCTTTATCAAAGGTAGAAAAATAACATTTCTGTTTTGAAGAGTATTGATAACTTTAAATGGTACAAAGAGGAAGATGCAGAATGTTCAAAATATAATACATGTGAATGGAAAGTGGGGAGCTAAGAGACTCTAAAGTCAACCAAAGGCCTGTTTTTTTTTCTTTGAGTAGAAAGGCATTTAGTACAGGATTGTGAAAAATTAAGTAGTCACAGTGGACAGAATAAACATGCAGTTAGAAAGTGTGAGTCTAAATGTAGGAAGTGTAATGCCATAGAACATTTTGGTTGAACTGTCCTATGTTACAGGATGAAAGGATAACTGAAGAAACTATTGAATATAATAGTATTAAATGAAATACAGAATGCTATGGGAGATAATATATAAAACAACAGTTGATAAATCATGATGAAATTAGGTTAAACAGCGGAAAAATGTTATTATTCAAGAACAGAAAAGGTAAGGAGTACTGGGATGTGATGAAGGAAAAAAGAAGGATTTTGAGGAAAAAAGAGCAGGAACAAAATAATGAAGAATCAACTGGAAGAAGAGCAAAATGAACAAAAGGGAAAAGAAAAGTTGGGAATACAAAAGAAGCATAGTATTAGAAATGAGGTCACGGGACTAACAGTAATTTAATTATGTAAGAAGGTTAAGGCACAAATATATGTTTATTTGTCACAAGGTGTATAAAAAAGGGAAAAGAGATAACATAAAGGCTTTATGGAGAAAGAATGTTATATAGTCTTTAAGAAAATAAGGAATACACAGGTCAAGGAAATTTAATCAGAAATGAAGAGCTGAAAATGTTAGATGTTACTTTATTAATACCAGGTAGGATAGTGATGTGTGATCTGAGGAAAGGAGAATGATGTGCAAGTTTATTTGTAATTTATAAATTCATGTATGTGAGAGAGAGGAAAACATGTTTGCATTCTTAAAACATATGTGTTAGGTAATGTTAATGTGTTTATAATTGTGGTAGAACACATTCATTGCAGTTTAAGAAAAGGGGAACTATCAAAACATGTTAAAGTAATAAGGAAAGTTGAAACTGTGGAGGGTCACAGATGGAAAAAGAAGAGAATGAACTTATCAAATGAGATATTTAAAACAGAGTAAGGTTATGTAATGTGTTGTAAAGAAAGTGAAGAAATAGAAGGCAATTTAGAGATTGCTGACTTTTCTGACAACAGAGCTGCATGGGAAGGCATATGTGAAAATAAGAAAATAAAATAAGGTAAAGGAATGAAATGAGTAACTGCTGAAGCCAGTAAGATGAAATAAAACGTGAAAAGTAAAGTAAATTATGAAAAGAGTATATGACAATGAGTGAATTTTAAAGTTGGTCTTTACAATTGTTAAGCATATAAACAAAAGTTTTTTGATGGTAGAAGACAAGACAAATAAGGTATATAAAGACATGGAAGAGTTCCAACTAGAAATTCAGAAATGGGGATAAGATAGAAAAAATAGAAAGAAAAGTATATAAAATGTTGAGAAAGCAATGAAGCAGTTATACAGACAAAGATTTGTTTTAAAGAGTAAGAATAAATAGGAAGCATCACCTTATTTAGGAAAACAGGTAAAAATACAAGAAGAAAAAAATGGATGCAGTATGTGACGAAGAAGGTGGTATAAATTGCAAACAAAGACAGATAATGGAAGCAGTTGAGAGATTTATATGGAAAATGTATGAGAAAGAAGCAGTTATAAAAAGTACTAAGGGAGAATTACAGAAGGAGATTACTATAAAAAATGCAAGAGGTGACAAAAGAGATAAGAAATGAATCAGCATCAGGAGTAGCCAGATTAAGTTATAGGCTCTATAGATGGATGGGTATAAAAGAAAAGGTAGCATTTTGTACAATATTAAAAGAATAGATTGGTAAAGGTATATTGCAAGAAGTATGTAGAGCAGTGATTAAATTTATATGGAAAAATGATGAAAGAAGAGATATACAAATTGGAGACCTAATACTTTAGGAAATATTCACTACGAAATATTTATGAGAATAATACAAAAAGAATGAAAAAAGTATTATGAAGTAATAGGAAGTGGGAGGTTTTGTATTAAAGGAATAGAAGTCAGTGAAACGTTAATAATATTGAAGGGAATAATAAGTTTGATTTCGAGAGAAAATGACATAAGATTGGTGACCTGTGATGCAGAGAAAGCTTTTGATAAAATAAGTTAAAAGGCTATATGGGAACTTTTTAAACCATATGGAATACAAAAAGTAGTTGAAATAAAAAAAATGGTTATGAAAATTCATGGGTGAGTATAACAGTAAATGGGTGGATGGGAAAAGAAATTAGGTTACGAAGGGGAGTTAGGCAGGGGTGCTCATTTAGAATGCATATATTTGTTTATTAATGAATGCAGTTATACAAATATTTATCTGAGAAATGGATGAAGTATGCTAGAAGATTAGATAAAGTAATAAAGATATTACTGTCTGTAGTAAGGCTTAGGAAATGTAATGTTTTTCTGTTTTACATGCCCTTTTTGTAAATTGTGATTGTCGGCAACTGTTAAACTTTTTTGTTTATTGTTTTCAAATCTTTTTAAAAAAATTTTTGTAATCTTTTCATACTATTGTTATGGAGATTTTCTCCCTGGGTCTCCACTGAAAACAGGCTACTTGCCTAGCTGGACTCTATCTGGTTAACAAATGTAAAATAAAATAAATAAATATGCTTGTCCTATCTGGATGATTTGGTTATTGCAGCAAATAAACAGGTATGTTTGAATGAAAGTCTAATAAGAGTCTGGAGGTCCTCCCTGTGTTCCCATGAACCCTCCAGGTGCTCCGGTTTTCTCCCACATTCCAAAGACATGCAGTGGATTGGCTACTCTAATTTGGCCATAGGTGTGAGTATGTGTACAAGTGCGTGGTTTGGAACAACTACCATGACAGGAATAGCCATACCCCAACCCCATATCCAAAAAATAGGAAAGGGGGTTGGGGATGGATGGATAAGAAGATGAATGATATTTATATAATAGTAAAGATATTAGTTTATTGGTGGTTAAGTTTCAGGAGTATGAAAATATAATAAAATGAAAAAAAAATGAAAGTAAAAGAAATAAAAAGTGATTGGCATACTAGGAAACTTTTAATTCAGCGAAGGCTTAAAATAGTGAATGCTGATTTATCAACCCGTTAAAAGCAAAAGCTTGAAATCTCGAACACATTGAACAGTGATTTTTTTTTTCCCAGAGAAAAAAATCGCTGTTTTAAAAAAAAAAAAAAAAAAAAACTTCAAAACACTAAAGTGGGGGCTTCACCCACCACACTCCCCTACTTAAATATATCAACTCTGAGATCGCACCACAGTGGAAGAAATGGCAAGGTCCCAAAAACAGACCAACAATTTTCTTCCCTGGGGAAAAAAATCGCTGTTCTGTGTCTTCGGGATTTCAAGCTTTCTCTTTTTAAGGGTCGATAAATCAGCATTCACTATTTTAAGCATTCATTGATTTAATATAGCCCCTAGATATATATATATATATATATATATATATATATATATATATATATATGTATATAGATATATATATATATATATATATATATATATATATATATACACATATATACACACACACACACACACACACACACTATATATATATATATATATATATATATATATATATATATATATATATATATATATATATATGTGTGTGTGTGTGTGTGTGTTAAACACATATATCCCAGGAAAACTATGTAAAATGGGAGGCATTTACTTATTTCTAGATAATATAGGTAAAGGGTTGCTATAATGTTTTTGAGTTTTATCTGGGATTTTGGGTCAATATTAGAAGACCGATGATCCGTTCGAGTGAATCATAATTGAGCGACACTATAGCGTGAACTACGGTAATGGCGAACATCCAAAACATAAAAAATGAAATGTCGAACTGTCATGGGTGGCTGATCTGCGGTATAGCTCCGTTTAGGGGGTTCTTTGTATTTGCTGCTCGGGATATGTGTGTCGCTGTTGTGGTATTCGCTGTAACAGGTTTTCAATTTCATAATATAGACCCGGGATTCTAGATTGAATCCTATTAAAATAGGAGTAATATACAATAAAAAGGAAGAAAGGTAGACTAAATATTAGGTAGAAGAAACTGTGAAAGCTTATTTTTGAGAATGTAAAATTAATAAAACATATTGAAAATGTTAAAAAATGGATTTAAGTGGGTTTAAGGATAAGAATTTGGAAATAATGGTGTATGGTAAATATGTTGAAGGAAGAGATGAGGAAATTGGAAAATGGGATAAAATAGTATTTATTACAGTTGGGGTTTTATGGAAGAGAAAATGTGGAGGCGTATTGTATAACAAAAATAGAAGAAAGAAATGAATATATATATATATATATATATATATATATATATATATATATATATAAATAATGGCAGAAGTAAGAAAATGGTGGTGGAAGAAGCAATTGTTGATAGAGGAGAATAAGGCAGTGAAAAAAACATGTATTAGGCTTTTGTTGTACTATTGGTGAATAATATTAAGTGTGAATAGTGGTGATGAGAAAATAATATGTGAATAGGATAGGTATGGGTTTGCAAAGAATCAAGAAGGGGATCCTAACAACTTCTACTATTTAAGAAACAGCTGTCAGTTCATTATAACATGGCATGCAAACTACCATACTGACTACTGGCCGTGAGGCTAGGAGTTAAGCTGATGTGTTAGCTGATAGAAAGCATCATGTAGAACAGAGATTAGCTAAAAAATGATGACCCACTGTTCATATTTCTTCTAAAAATGGCATTGTGGGACAATTGTATTGCACCTTTAGCTTTTACACCTTGTATGAATTGTTCCCCTATTCATTTAGTAGAAGAAAAGTTCTGCACCTTAACCTTTGAGACTTTTGAGATTCTGCATAAATTTATGATTGGGCTTGTATTAAAACAGACTGTATATTCTTGGCATTCTTTCACTGTCTCAGCTGTTAAAGGCTTTGAAAAGAAAGTGTTGTTTTGCAGTTTAAAATAAACATTATTTCTTAATGGAATATTTTTCATTATTTTTAGGTTAAATGTAAATGTATCATTAAATTTAAAACTGTTCATAGTATTAAGAAGATTTATAAAGATATGAAGGAATGGAAAATGCAGGTGACCTTTCTATGTGACGGAAGAATACAAATGCTAAATACAAATGCTAATTTACCCCAGGTATAAACATTGATGATATAAGAAGATGCAAAGCAATCTAATTTTTTTTTCTTGAGATGATACTCATCTAATTAATGTCTGCCCTAAAAGGAGATGTACTACATGTGGTGAGAAATGCCACACTTCTAAAAATTGCCAACCTCACTGTACAAAATGTGGGTAAGGGCTCAGTTGGAATATAGATTGCACTGTTATTGATACTATTTCATAAGAAGACAACCAGGATGTTTGTGGTAATAGTGAGTGCTTATCAATAAAGTCTGATGACAATATATTAAGTGATTCTGAACAAGGGGTAATGGAAAAGTTGAATCTGACCCCAAATGAGAACCAAATAAAACTCGCTCACCCTAGCAAACACTGGAATTAGTAACTTTGCACATGATACGAAATTTGGAGATATTCTTAAAGAACTCTGCTGGGAATGAATGCAGGAATTTAATGATGGGAGTCATTTATATCATAGAAAAAGCAAAGAAAAACACAGTAGAGGCCGAAAATACAAAAAAAAAAAAAAACAAAAGAAAGAAAAGATAATTTCTCTCTTCTTTCTGCTAATGTAAATAGTATGAAAAGTACCAGATATATGAGAAATTAGGTTGCACAAGCTTGATGAAGGCAAGTAATGTGACCTATGAAGATAGATACATGTTCTGGGTTATCTGTTCTGCTTAACAGGTTCATAGGCAGTTACTAAAACACAGATACTCAAGTCATGTTCATAATCATTGGGATCCTGGTAGGCTGTTATTACTAAATTGTAGACTAGAAACAAGCTACTATGACTCATTATTGTATATGCCTATATAAAAGCTAGAGGCCAACCTTTCCATTAAATGAAAACCTTTTTGTTACTGAATATGGATCGCATTATCACTGGTGAATTTAATTGTGACATTAGACCCAGGAAGTAGAAAATAGGGCCAAATATTTAATTTTGTTCTCAGATTTTAGATATTTTCCAGTTTTACAATTGTAAACTGATACCATATATCACAAGGGTCTACTTCAAATTAATGAAAAACCACTTACCCAAAAATAAAATCACAGAGACAAGATTGAAGAATGACTGTCTTGCCAAACCTTTTCTCAAGGTAAGTATTCAGTTGTCCAACAATTAAAAAGAAACCCATCCCGCTATCTCTAACGCACTTAGATGGAGGCAGCACACCCCACACACCCCCATTGTAGGAGGCTGTACCTCCACACATCCCCAACTAAATATACCTACACTACAATGGGGAAAAGGGCAAATACCCCCAAGCTGGATGACTGGATTCTTACCGTGAGTAACGGTTCTGCAATACGGTCATTCGTTAAAATTGGGTTTTGGCAATCTCAAATCTTGTCTTGGTGATTGTGTCTTCAGGTAAGTGGGTTTTCATTAATTTGAAGTAGACCCATCACGGATTCACAGAGCTAGTTATAAAACTGAAATTAACTTGGTGGTTTATTCTAAACTCATCCAGGAAATAGCTAGCTGAAATGATATTGTACATTTCTCATATCATACAGCAGTCTGGTCTCTCTTTGAGAATGATAACAATGCCCTATGAATAGGAAAGGGGCTAAAATGATTAACTGGCTTAAATGCTGATTCTCATATCACATTACAGAAAAGATTGTTATTTTTTAATAGTCATGCTGAACATTTTATTCCTTATGGTTAAACTGGAAGGTAACTTTCAAACTAAAATATAAAGATTTGTATTCAGATATAGAAAAAGAATGTCACATGTAGAAATGAAATGTACTCAAAATGCAATGCCTATGATACAGCACTAGAAATAGGTGATGCCATCTGTCATTTGAAAGAGAGAGAGAGTGCGATAGAGATTTGATATGAATGCATTACAAACAAGAAGATTTTATTAGAGCAAAAACATTTGGTTAGAGATAAAGTTAGTTCATCTTTGGGGACACAAGTTAAATTTTGAGAACATATATAAGACACTGCATTAAACTGTAATAATCTACCAAGTAAATGATTTTCTTTCCTTTCTAAGTGGAAAGTTAGGGATGTTAGCTCAGATCTGAATTAAACCATATAATAAATAAACCAAAAGAATTCCTAGATAAGCAAGGCCACAATCAAAATGAAATATAGAAAAAATGCAACCATAAACTTAAAAACAGCTGTTATTCTAAATGAAGTCAGTTTAGAAACAGTAAGAAATGAACTTTTAAGTAAAAATTGTTTTACTGCAGTACAAGTGAAAGTGTATTTGTTTATGGAAATACTCGATGTTATACTCACTTATAGTTTTGTAGAGTTTGATTCATGCTTTTTTAAGCAAGTTAGTGGTGTGACTATGGGGGCTGCTATGGCTCTAGCTGACCAAACATTTTTATACTGGGATGGGAAAAATAAGAGCTATTTGATTCTAATTTTGTTAGGTGAATTGTGTTTTACAAAAACTTTATTGATGACATTTCCCTATGGCGGAGAGAGGAAGCTAGTGACATGCTATCCTTTACTGACTGTATTAATAATGTGAATGATTTTTTTGGTTTTCACAGCTGATTATAGCTTGCAACAGATCTATACTTTCAATTTGACAGTCTATAAGTCAGAGGGTGTGTTGAAAACAAAAATATGCAAAACATTAGTGCAAAGCAAGCTTATTTTAGGTTGCAACAGTATGCACCCAAAGTATGTTATGAAGAATATAGTTAAAGGCCTGTTTGTCAGTGCCAGACATTTAACAGATACTGCAGAGAATAAAGTGCAAATACTCCATAAAACAGCTTAGTATAAATACTTATGAGCAAGTAGTTAATAAAGATTATAAGCTGGCTTTAGTTGTTAAAACTTCTCTTGATGAATATAAAATCAAATAAATAGTTAAGCAGAATTGAACGATTTTAGTGGATTTCCTGACACTTTGAATTACGTAGGGGAGATGCCTTGTTTTATAAGAATAAGAGGCAATAATTTAAAAGCCCTCTTTCAGAAGAATTTAAATTATGTGTCTAGGACATCAATGAATGAATCTAAAGGAATTTAAAAATGTCTAGATTGCAATTAATGTAAGTATATAAAAGTGGGTATTAATGCGATTAGGATAAGAGACATAATGATCTATGTACCTGGGAGTTTTAATTGCAAATTGTCTACCTAGCATTTTATAACAAATCCAATGCATTTTATATTGATAGGATTTTAAAATAACTTCACACTGATTTGCATACCTTTGAGATTAGCTGTTAAAAATGTGTTATCTAAGCATGGTCAGTCATGAGGCAAAAGCAAATGTTTTTATTCCTTGTAATTGATTATGTGGGTAATTAAGAAATTAGATGATGCAGATGATGTTTTAGACTGGAAATAGTACAGCTGGCAAGTCAAATTAGATGTTTGCACCTATCCTGGGTTGAATGATTTTGAAATGTTTAAGATTTATATGAAAAAGAAGTTGTTGCATAAAGCATGTGGTCTGTCATATAACTGTACAAGGTGTTATTTAAATGAATGTTGTGTATTGTTAACTGTGTCTAAAGAAGTGTCTGCTAGAGATAAAAACGTTTACTGAGGATATTAAATCTTTTATTGTTGTTAAGTTTGTGGTGGCATTGTTTCTATATTAACCCAACTGACATCTCAGTGCAAAAAAGATCTGTTCCAAAAATAGATAGTCTAGGATATGTTTTATTAAACTCATAGGAAACAATGAGAAGGCAGCTTTTATATGCACTGAGTGAACTGCATGAATCTGGCTTAGTTCCTGAAACAATATGTTTTGGAATGATAGGAACACAATTACACCAACCAAGAACCAAATCCACAAAAAAAATATTGGTTTTGTTTTGGATTGAAAAAACTCTGAAAAGGACAATGTTTACTATAAAGTTTTGCTGGCTATATTCCAACATAGATTTCAGAAAGTATTGCAAAACATACTGCAAGATGTACATATGGTATTAAGAAAGAAAATAAAAAAGAAATACCATACTACAAACCTTTTATGGAATAATATAAAGTATGGTGCAATTTTCTGCATGAATGTTTACAGATGAAAATCAGTCAAATACAGAGCTATATATGTTGGAAGGAGAATTTCAAATATTGAAAGTTTAAAAGTAACCTGTTAATGTAACCCAGCAATGTGCTCAACTAGTAGTGAGTGGGGGGAGGGGGCAGCAAAATGGACCACTAAATGAGGACAATACCCAGATGCAGGAAGGGTTGTAGAAAGACCACCCTAGTAGCAACATACTATAAATGAGTGTGCTGGAGGTTCTATTTAGACATGCAGGAGCCTGCTTACTTGTTTCAAAATGAGAAAAGGAGCCATGTGGTCATAGGTGGATGACTTGTACCGAATGCCTGACATAGCCATTCTCTGGCATGTATAACCTAGAGGCTTACAGGGCTTTCTATGAACCCCTGAGACAGGCAACAGATGGAAACGTTTACTAAATAGGAGAATGAGATGTTACTACAGGCACTTATTTTGAGCATAGAATCCATAAACAAAGATATGATTTGACCAGGTGTGGCAGAAGTAGTGTAGAACATTAATGTTACAGGTGGCCATAATAAGTCTCTGCAACAAGTGCAACAAAAGTGTAAGCAAAATGATAATCTTTGCAAAGAACAAGGCATGGGAAACTACCATGTATATGTCCTCTACAGAGGGGGACCACCATCACAGAAATGGCTCACAAAGATGAAAGAGTTCCTGCAGTCCCTGTCTGGAGAGGAGGTGCAGACCCTGATTCATAGTAGTGGACTGTTTGTTGTAGAAGTTTAGTTAAAACCAACTGCCTTGTAAACATCTGAGTGATAGAGTGACTGCATGTGTGAACTAAATGATTAACCAAGGACCTTGTGAATATCAATACTTTCACATAACTCTGGGTTGCAACTGCAGTAACCTACACATCAATGTATATATGCCACCATCTGCAATCCACACATAGAGCTTGCAACCACTGATGGTGGCATGGGGGGATTATAGGCATATGTATAACTGTTTGCAAAGGTAACATGCTCATTTTTCCCCATGTTCTCCTGGTGGAGAGTCTAGTACAATGAGACAGCACATATCGAATGCTAGCAGGTCTTCTGTGAATAGTGATGATAATGGAGTTGTACACATAACGTGGTCTGATAACAAATGGACACTGTTTGTAATACTGCCTATGGAAGACTCTCACATATCAAGTTAAGTCTCAACAATCCCAGTGCTGGGTAGCTGTCATGAGTCCCCATCTCCCACAGCCTCAACATTTGTGCCACCTCTTATGTGCATGCGCGCACGAGCACACACACACACACACACACACACACACACACACACACACACACACACACACACACACACACACACACACACACACACACACACACACACACACTATAGGAGATGCAGTCTATATATCAGTGTCATCTTGGTAAGATTTTGTAAAAAACAGGGTCTAGCTTGTGAAGGTGCTCACCGAGACTTGAGGATGAATCAGGAGTTTGTGGCAGCATCTTGACTACAGATCAGTCACTAAACTTGTTAGAATACTCCTAGGAATCAATGAAGGGTAGGTTAGTGATACAGACAGCGGCTACAAACAAAATTGTGGAACTTCTGAGTGCATTCCAAGGCTTGTGTGAAGATGCTCAACACCTGCTCACTGAAATGGAGCATACGGACAGGAAGTTGCTGTTGTTGCCCAGGTCTCTGGTGGCAAATGTGGCATCTTGCTTTTTTAATTTCTCCCAATTGTTTTGGGTTTCTAATACCATGATGGGAATGGAACCCATTCCTAAGTTAACATGTGATTAAAGTTCATGAAATTAGTATTGTTTCAGTCTTTGATGTTCGCCAGAAGTGCACTTTGCAGCACCTGGAATGTGCCCAGTAATGACTCCTTCTGCAATTTGTATGCAGTTACATATATCAGTAAAATATCTAAGTATGATTATAAATTATTTTTTATAAGATCCTCCTACTACTATTCAAGCTATCTGGGTTTCTTTCTTCCACATTACCTTATTTATGCTTGTAAATCCTAGTATTTTATGACATTGTGTGTCTCTGTACATAAGACACTATAGTCACTGGGTGTAGCAATTTTGATGATCAATGCTACTTTTGTGTTTGGTTTTTCTCGTGTCTACTTTTTGAACTGTTGGTAATGGGTGATCCCATGTGATATAAACTTTATCCTTTTCTATAATGCTTTGTGGCTTATCTTTCCAATATTTTTCAGCTACCTCAATATTATGTTTACACAGTCCCCAATAAAACAGTCTTGCCACATTATTATACCTTTCAGTATACAGTCCTTCTGCCATTAGTAAATCACAACCAGCAACAAGATGTGTGACTGTTTCTAATTCCATTTTACAAAACCTACATTTGTCTGTTTTTCCCACATGCTCATTAGACTTTGTAAACCAACATGTGTGTAGTCCACTATCTTGGGCCACCAATATTAACCTTTCATCTTTTGGTTTAAATTCACCTCTTCTTAACTGTTTCTGCATTAGATCCTTATCAACATGAGGTTGTTCAAAGAGTTTTCTATACTTGCAACACTATTTATGTATTTTCCACATTTCTTGCCTTCTCATCTGATCCTTCACCTTATATTTTCTTTTGTTTTTTGGCACATTCAGTTGCTGCCTGATTTTTATCTACTTCTGGTTTGATTTCTGTTCCCTCTTAGTGCCAATATGCTTCTGCTAAACTTAGCAGAGAAGTCATCTTAGACTTATTTTTCCTCATGTTTTAAAATGTTCACTATGTTTGAGTCTTGTGAGGTCAGCAGATATGTGTGCAGTCCCATGATTGCAGATCTACACATATAATCAGTTTCAGGGAGGCCCATGCCACCTTCAGAATGGGGAATATATAGTCTTGGTATGCACTGATTTTTTATAAATCATTTGATGAGCATGAAGCATCTTTTTTGTTTCTTGTTGAACCTATCAAACACATTTTGGGGCCAGTCATCACTCCAAAAATGTAAGTTAGGAGAGGAAGAGAAAATTGGTTTATAGCTTGGACTTTCTTCCTAGATGTCAGTGCTGTTTTTTGTATTGTAAAACTGTCCAAATCTGGATGCCTTTGCCTATATTTCTCTTCGACTATCTCTGGTGCTGCTCTTTTTGTATTGATTAGTTTTGCTTTCTCCTTTGTATACACATTGCACCATATTAAATTTCTTTTTCATTCCCATGTCCATATTTCTTCATCAGATGTCTCCTGCTCCTCCTCTTTCTTCTTACTTTGGGAACTCATTATTCCATCATGCGGTGATAAAACTTGTGCTGGACTTTTGACACTAAATACTTCACTTTGCAGGTATTCTATAACTTCAACTTCTATTTTTTAACTTCTTCTTTACTAATCTTCTGTTCTCCATTCCATCTTTGTGATCTTATTTTTTATTGTGTAATTTTCCAAATCTGGATGCCTTTGCCTGTATTTCTTTTGGAATCTCTTTGGGGCTGCCTTTTTTGTGTTGATTAATTTGGCTTTCTTGTTTGGGTAAATACTGTACCATATCAGATCTCTCTTTCTTTTCCATGTCCACATTTCTTTTTTATACCTTTCAAAAGTCTTTAGATTTTGTTCTTTATATTTTTGCACTTCCTCATTCTCTTCTTTTTCTAAAAGGTTTATTGGTCTATATAATGTTTTTTCATAAATTTGTTGTATTAATGAGCACAATTTTTATTTGAAGCCTTTGACAGGTTTTTCTTATGGAAATATTTTTCTTTCCTCTGATTTCTCTCTTAATCATTTTGTATATCATCTGTGTGGAAATTCTGAGCTTCTTGCACAATAGTAACAATATATAAATTCTTTCTTATCTTCAGTAGTTTACTCTGTCATCTTTATGGCTTTTTTGTTGTGATTTTTGTGGACTTTTACTTCTTTCTACAATGAAGGAGGGCATCCCCTTGGGCCTGGTCTAGCCCCACTGTAGGAATGTTTCTGTGTCTCAGAGATTCTACACTGTCATTTTTCCAGTTTGCCTACCAGGATTAGGCACTTTTTTTTTATCCTGGGTCTCATGTGCCCAGCTATTTTTTTTATTTTTAATCTACTTCTGTCCATGAGATATGCTATATAAAATACAGTCTATATACCAGTGTCACCTTGGTGAGATTTTGAGAAAAACAGGGTCTAGCTTGTGAAGGTGCTCACCAAAACTTGAGGATGAATTCATTTCCAACAATAATACTCTCCTTTGCTTGCTGACTTATCATCTCCCCATTTGGACTCCTCAAATGACAAATGTGGCTTCTATGGGTGATTCTATGAGATGAAAGGCAACCATCCTCCAGTGCCTGGCCTCAAGTGGGCCCAGGCATAGACCACACCAACCCACAAACACACAGAAGACCAACCACTGTTAAAATAATTTCACTGTTCACAATGGCCTCATTGCTAACTAGATGGTACATCTTTGCTAGGCCTAGGTATATCATGCCCATCTCCACCTTGCATGTGATATCACCTGCTGCACCTTCAATGCTGGACTCTTCAACCTTCTTTTTCATTGCCAGTCTTACTATAAAGATGGATCCTCTATTGCTGCTGCTGTTGCTGCAGACGTTTTACAAAGTGCCCTATTATACAACATGACACACTGCAGAATTTTTTCTGCCAGTCTTCAGTGCATATTGCAGTGCCCTACCTGATGTGTAAAAGGAGAAACCCTTCAGATGTTCAAGGACATGGTAAAGACATTGTGCATTTCTACCTGTGCAGTGTTGTATGCATTGTCTTCCATGATCTGGGATGTTAGGCTAGAAGATCACCATTGATGGTCCCAAGTCATATCTGGTATTATCAGAAATGCACAAAAGTCACATCATTCTTCATGGCCTTTAATCTGCATGTATTCTGGCAACTACAAAATGGATGACCCTGGAGAAAGTCCTGTTGCACAAACCTGTGTCATATGTCAGATGTGTGCATATCCAACAAAGTAAAACAGGCAGCCAAAGAACCACACTGTGAGGCAAATGTTGTCTATATCACAATTTGTGGCTCCTGCAATTGTTTTTTTTTTGTAGGCAAAATGGACAGAGAACTAAAAGAATATATTTCTAAACATATTAGTGACATACGGTTGATGGACGCTAGGGGCCCTCTGGCAAAACATTGCTTGTTGAATCTAGGTCACTATTTCAGTTTCATGGCCTTACAAGTGACAAATGAAAGATTTTGTGGTGGGAATATCACTCTGAAGAAGGAATGGGCAGAAATGAAATGGATAGCAGAGATGCATGCTGACAAAATACTGTGTCTTAATGTTTATGTACCATTGATATCTACCCTCAAGGGGCATATACTTTGCAAATGACTTTAAGAATGAATTTTACTCTCTAGTATGTCTGGATGTGTGCATAAGTATGAATGAGTGGATTAGCTAATGCTTCATCTGAACTGGCCTACGAGTTTTGATACTTTTTATGAATGAAGTTGAAAATCAATTTTTAACTAAGAGTTTGATTGGTTAATAGCCCAATAAAAGAAGTGTGGGTTGGATTTTGTGTTAAATCTGAAGAAGG